>NC_134485.1:179444818-179509818 GCF_040206685.1 Ascaphus truei
GTGTGTGTGTGTGTGTGTGTGTGTGTGTGTGTGTGTGTGTGTGTGTGTGTGTGTGTGTGTGTGTGTGTGTGTGTGTGTGTGTGTGTGTGTGTGTGACTCTGTGACTGAGTGTGTGTGTGTGTGTGTGTGTGTGTGTGTGTGTGTGTGTGTGTGTGTGTGTGTGTGTGTGTGTGTGTGTGTGTGTGTGTGTGTGTGTGTGTGTGTGTGTGTGTGTGTGTGTGTGCGACTCTGTGACTGAGTGTGTGTTTGTGTGTGTGTGTGACTCTGTGACTGAGTGTATGACTCTGTGACTGAGTGTGTGTGTGCCTCTGTGACTGAGTGTGTGTGTGACTCTGTGACTGAGTGTGTGACTCTGTGTGTGTGACTCTGTGACTGAGTGTGTGACTCTGTGACTCTGTGACTGAGTGTGTGTGTGACTCTGTGACTGAGTGTGTGTGTGACTCTGTGACTGAGTGTGTGTGTGACTCTGTGACTGAGTGTGTGTGTGACTCTTTGACTGAGTGTGTGTGTGACTCTGTGACTGAGTGTGTGTGTACAGACACCCGCCCACAGCCGCCTGCCCACCCACCTTCACCGTATCCCATACTCCCACATGCCCCTCAAATGTCCCCCACATGCCTCTGAATCCCCCCCTCGTGCCTCTGATGTCCCGCTGTTCCGTTGTCCCGCGCGCCCCTCCGATGTCCCGTTGCTCCGTTGTCCCGTGCGCCCCTCCGATGTCCCGCTGCTCCGTTGTCCCTCACGCCCCTCCGATGTCCCGCTGTCCCGCGCGCCCCTCCGATGTCCCGCTGTTCAGTTGTCCCACGCGCCCCTCCGATGTTCCGCTGTTCCGTTGTCCCGCGCGCCCCTCCGATGTCCCGCTGCTCCGCTGTCCCGCTGCTCCGTTGTCCTGCGCGCCCCTCCGATGTCCCGCTGCTCCGTTGTCCCGCGCGCCCCTCCGATGTCCCGCTGTTCCGTTGTCCCGCGCGCCCCTCCGATGTCCCGCTGTTCCGTTGTCCCGCGCGCCCCTCCGATGTCCCGCTGTTCCGTTGTCCCGCGCGCCCCTCCGATGTCCCGCTGTTCCGTTGTCCCGCGCGCCCCTCCGATGTCCCGCTGCTCCGTTGTCCCGCGCGCCCCTCTGATGTCCAACTGTGTGTGTGTGTGTGTGTGTGTGTGTGTGTGTGTGTGTGTGTGTGTGTGTGTGTGTGTGTGTGTGTGTGTGTGTGTGTGTGTGTGTGTGTGTGTGTGTGTGTGTGTGTGCGACTCTGTGACTGAGTGTGTGTGTGTGTGTGTGTGTGTGTGTGTGTGTGTGTGTGTGTGTGTGTGTGTGTGTGTGTGTGTGTGTGTGTGTGTGTGTGTGTGTGTGTGTGTGTGTGTGTGTGTGTGTGTGTGTGACTCTGTGACTGAGTGTGTGACTCTGTGACTGAGTGTGTGTGTGCCTCTGTGACTGAGTGTGTATGTGACTCTGTGACTGAGTGTGTGTGTGACTCTGTGTGTGTGACTCTGTGACTGAGTGTGTGAGTGACTCTGTGTGTGTGACTCTGTGACTGAGTGTGTGACCCTGTGACTCTGTGACTGAGTGTGTGTGTGACTCTGTGACTGAGTGTGTGTGTGACTCTGTGACTGAGTGTGTGTGTGACTCTGTGACTGAGTGTGTGTGTGACTCTGTGACTGAGTGTGTGTGTACAGACACCCACCCACAGCCGCCTGCCACCCACCTTCACCGTATCCCATACTCCCACATGCCCCTCAAATGTCCCCCACATGCCTCTGAATCCCCCCCTCGTGCCTCTGATATCCCGCTGTTCCGTTGTCCCGCGCGCCCCTCCGATGTCCCGCTGTTCCGTTGTCCCGCGCGCCCCTCCGATGTCCCGCTGCTCCGTTGTCCCGCGCGCCCCTCTGATGTCCCACTGCTCCATTTCTTGTGTGTGTGTGTGTGACTGACTGACTGTGTGTTTGTGTGTGTGTGTGTGTGTGTGTGTGTGTGTGTGTGTGTGTGTGTGTGTGTGTGTGTGTGTGTGTGTGTGTGTGTGTGTGTGTGTGTGTGTGTGTGTGTGTGTGTGACTGACTGTGTGTGTGACTCTGTGATTGAGTGTGTCTGACTGAGCGGGTGTGTGTGTTTGTGTGTGTGTATGACTGACTGTGTGTGTGTCTGACTGACTGAGTGTGTGTGTGTGTGTGTGTGTGTGTGTGTGTGTGTGTGTGTGTGTGTGTGTGTGTGTGTGTGTGTGTGTGTGTGTGTGTGTGTGTGTGTGTGTGTGTGTGTGTGTGTGTGTGTGTGTGTGTGTGTGTGTGTGTGTGTGTGTGCGACTCTGTGACTGAGTGTGAGTTTGTGTGTGTGTGTGACTCTGTGACTGAGTGTATGACTCTGTGACTGAGTGTGTGTGTGCCTCTGTGACTGAGTGTGTGTGTGACTCTGTGACTGAGTGTGTGACTCTGTGTGTGTGACTCTGTGACTGAGTGTGTGACTCTGTGACTCTGTGACTGAGTGTGTGTGTGACTCTATGACTGAGTGTGTGTGTGACTCTGTGACTGAGTGTGTGTGTGACTCTGTGACTGAGTGTGTGTGTGACTCTTTGACTGAGTGTGTGTGTGACTCTGTGACTGAGTGTGTGTGTACAGACACCCACCCACAGCCGCCTGCCCACCCACCTTCACCGTATCCCATACTCCCACATGCCCCTCAAATGTCCCCCACATGCCTCTGAATCCCCCCCTCGTGCCTCTGATGTCCCGCTGTTCCGTTGTCCCGCGCGCCCCTCCGATGTCCCGTTGCTCCGTTGTCCCGTGCGCCCCTCCGATGTCCCGCTGCTCCGTTGTCCCTCACGCCCCTCCGATGTCCCGCTGTCCCGCGCGCCCCTCCGATGTCCCGCTGTTCCGTTGTCCCGCGCGCCCCTCCGATGTCCCGCTGCTCCGTTGTCCCGCGCGCCCCTCTGATGTCCCACTGCTCCATTTCTTGTGTGTGTGTGTGTGACTGACTGTGTGTGTGTGTGTGTGTGTGTGTGTGTGTGTGTGTGTGTGTGTGTGTGTGTGTGTGTGTGTGTGTGTGTGTGTGTGTGTGTGTGTGTGTGTGTGTGTGTGTGTGACTGACTGTGTGTGTGACTCTGTGATTGAGTGTGTCTGACTGAGCGGGTGTGTGTGTTTGTGTGTGTGTATGACTGACTGTGTGTGTGTCTGACTGACTGAGTGTGTGTGTGTGTGTGTGTGTGTGTGTGTGTGTGTGTGTGTGTGTGTGTGTGTGTGTGTGTGTGTGTGTGTGTGTGTGTGTGTGTGTGTGTGTGCGACTCTGTGACTGAGTGTGAGTTTGTGTGTGTGTGTGACTCTGTGACTGAGTGTATGACTCTGTGACTGAGTGTGTGTGTGTCTCTGTGACTGAGTGTGTGTGTGACTCTGTGACTGAGTGTGTGACTCTGTGTGTGTGACTCTGTGACTGAGTGTGTGACTCTGTGACTCTGTGACTGAGTGTGTGTGTGACTCTATGACTGAGTGTGTGTGTGACTCTGTGACTGAGTGTGTGTGTGACTCTGTGACTGAGTGTGTGTGTGACTCTTTGACTGAGTGTGTGTGTGACTCTGTGACTGAGTGTGTGTGTACAGACACCCACCCACAGCCGCCTGCCCACCCACCTTCACCGTATCATATACTCCCACATGCCCCTCAAATGTCCCCCACATGCCTCTGAATCCCCCCCTCGTGCCTCTGATGTCCTGCTGTTCCGTTGTCCCGCGCGCCCCTCCGATGTCCCGTTGCTCCGTTG
Source organism: Ascaphus truei (assembly GCF_040206685.1). Classification (NCBI taxonomy): domain Eukaryota; kingdom Metazoa; phylum Chordata; class Amphibia; order Anura; family Ascaphidae; genus Ascaphus; species Ascaphus truei. The sequence goes on from NC_134485.1 coordinate 179,448,555, forward strand.
TCCCGTGCGCCCCTCCGATGTCCCGCTGCTCCGTTGTCCCTCACGCCCCTCCGATGTCCCGCTGTCCCGCGCGCCCCTCCGATGTCCCGCTGTTCAGTTGTCCCACGCGCCCCTCCGATGTTCCGCTGTTCCGTTGTCCCGCGCGCCCCTCCGATGTCCCGCTGCTCCGCTGTCCCGCTGCTCCGTTGTCCCGCGCGCCCCTCCGATGTCCCGCTGCTCCTTTGTCCCGCGCGCCCCTCCGATGTCCCGCTGTTCCGTTGTCCCGCGCGCCCCTCCGATGTCCCGCTGTTCCGTTGTCCCGCGCGCCCCTCCGATGGCCCGCTGTTCCGTTGTCCCGCGCGCCCCTCCGATGTCCCGCTGTTCCGTTTTCCCGCGCGCCCCTCCGATGTCCCGCTGCTCCGTTGTCCCGCGCGCCCCTCTGATGTCCAACTGCTCCATTTCTTGTGTGTGTGTGTGTGACTGACTGACTGTGTGTGTGTGTGTGTGTGTGTGTGTGTGTGTGTGTGTGTGTGTGTGTGTGTGTGTGTGTGTGTGTGTGTGTGTGTGTGTGTGTGTGTGTGTGTGTGTGTGTGTGTGTGTGTGTGTGTGTGTGTGTGTGTGTGTGTGTGTGTGTGTGTGTGTGTGTGTGTGTGACTCTGTGACTGAGTGTGTGTGTGTGTGTGTGTGTGTGTGTGTGTGTGTGTGTGTGTGTGTGTGTGTGTGTGTGTGTGTGTGTGTGTGTGTGTGTGTGTGTGCCTCTGTGACTGAGTGTGTGTGTGACTCTGTGACTAAGTGTGTGACTCTGTGACTCTGTGACTGAGTGTGTGTGTGTGCCTCTGTGACTGAGTGTGTGTGTGACTCTGTGACTGAGTGTGTGACCCTGTGACTGAGAGACTCTGACTGAGTGTGTGTGTCTGACTGTTGTCCCACGCGCCCCTCCGCTGTCCCACTGCTTCGTTGTCCCGCGCGCCCCTCCGATGTCCCGCTGCTCCGTTGTCCCGCGCGGCCCTGCGATGTTCCGCTGCTCCGTTGTCACGCGCGGCCCTCCGATGTCCTGCTGCTCCATTTCTTGAGTGTGTGTGTGTGACTGACTAACTGTGTGTGTGTGTGTGTGTGTGACTGACTGAGTGTGTGTGACTGACTGTGTGTGTCTGACTGAGTGTGTGTGTGTGTGTGTATGTGTGTGTGTGTGTGTGTGTGTGTGTGTGTGTGTGTGTGTGTGTGTGTGTGTGTGTGTGTGTGTGTGTGTGTGTGTGTGTGTGTGTGTGTGTGTGTGTGTTTGTGTGTGTGTGTGTGCCTCTGTGACTGAGTGTGTGTGTGACTCTGTGTGTGTGACTCTGTGGTTGAGTGTGTGTGTGTGTGACTCTGTGACTGAGTGTGTGTGTGTGTGTGTGTGTGTGTGTGTGTGTGTGTGTGTGTGTGTGTGTGACTCTGTGACTGAGTGTGTGACTCTGTGACTCTGTGACTGAGTGTGTGTGTGTGCCTCTGTGACTGAGTGTGTGTGTGACTCTGTGACTGAGTGTGTGACCCTGTGACTGAGAGACTCTGACTGAGTGTGTGTGTCTGACTGTTGTCCCGCGCGCTACTCCGCTGTCCCACTGCTTCGTTGTCCCGCGCGCCCCTCCGATGTCCCGCTGCTCCGTTGTCCCGCGCGGCCCTGCGATGTTCCGCTGCTCCGTTGTCACGCGCGGCCCTCCGATGTCCTGCTGCTCCATTTCTTGAGTGTGTGTGTGTGACTGACTAACTGTGTGTGTGTGTGTGTGTGACTGACTGAGTGTGTGTGACTGACTGTGTGTGTCTGACTGAGTGTGTGTGTGTGTGTGTGTGTGTGTGTGTGTGTGTGTGTGTGTGTGTGTGTGTGTGTGTGTGTGTGTGTGTGTGTGTGTGTGTGTGTGTGTGTGTGTGTGTGTGTGACTGACTGTGTGTGTGACTCTGTGACTGAGTGTGTGTGTGACTCTGTGTGTGTGACTCTGTGACTGAGTGTGTGTGTGTGTGTGACTCTGTGACTGAGTGTGTGTGTGTGTGTGTGTGTGTGTGTGTGTGTGTGTGTGTGTGTGTGTGTGTGTGTGTGTGTGTGTGTGACTCTGTGACTGAGTGTGTGACTCTGTGACTCTGTGACTGAGTGTGTGTGTGTGCCTCTGTGACTGAGTGTGTGTGTGACTCTGTGACTGAGTGTGTGACCCTGTGACTGAGAGACTCTGACTGAGTGTGTGTGTCTGACTGTTGTCCCGCGCGCTACTCCGCTGTCCCACTGCTTCGTTGTCCCGCGCGCCCCTCCGATGTCCCGCTGCTCCGTTGTCCCGCGCGGCCCTGCGATGTTCCGCTGCTCCGTTGTCACGCGCGGCCCTCCGATGTCCTGCTGCTCCATTTCTTGAGTGTGTGTGTGTGACTGACTAACTGTGTGTGTGTGTGTGTGTGACTGACTGAGTGTGTGTGACTGACTGTGTGTGTCTGACTGAGTGTGTGTGTGTGTGTGTGTGTGTGTGTGTGTGTGTGTGTGTGTGTGTGTGTGTGTGTGTGTGTGTGTGTGTGTGTGTGTGTGTGTGTGTGTGTGTGTGTGTGTGTGTGTGTGTGTGTGTGTGTGACTCTGTGACTGAGTGTGTGTGTGTGTGTGTGTGTGTGTGTGTGTGTGTGTGTGTGTGTGTGTGTGTGTGTGTGTGTGTGTGTGTGTGTGTGTGTGTGTGTGTGTGTGTGTGTGTGTGTGTGTGTGTGTGTGTGTGTGTGCGACTCTGTGACTGAGTGTGTGTTTGTGTGTGTGTGTGACTCTGTGACTGAGTGTATGACTCTGTGACTGAGTGTGTGTGTGCCTCTGTGACTGAGTGTGTGTGTGACTCTGTGACTGAGTGTGTGACTCTGTGTGTGTGACTCTGTGACTGAGTGTGTGACTCTGTGACTCTGTGACTGAGTGTGTGTGTGACTCTGTGACTGAGTGTGTGTGTGACTCTGTGACTGAGTGTGTGTGTGACTCTGTGACTGAGTGTGTGTGTGACTCTTTGACTGAGTGTGTGTGTGACTCTGTGACTGAGTGTGTGTGTACAGACACCCACCCACAGCCGCCTGCCCACCCACCTTCACCGTATCCCATACTCCCACATGCCCCTCAAATGTCCCCCACATGCCTCTGAATCCCCCCCTCGTGCCTCTGATGTCCCGCTGTTCCGTTGTCCCGCGCGCCCCTCCGATGTCCCGTTGCTCCGTTGTCCCGTGCGCCCCTCCGATGTCCCGCTGCTCCGTTGTCCCTCACGCCCCTCCGATGTCCCGCTGTCCCGCGCGCCCCTCCGATGTCCCGCTGTTCAGTTGTCCCACGCGCCCCTCCGATGTTCCGCTGTTCCGTTGTCCCGCGCGCCCCTCCGATGTCCCGCTGCTCCGCTGTCCCGCTGCTCCGTTGTCCTGCGCGCCCCTCCGATGTCCCGCTGCTCCGTTGTCCCGCGCGCCCCTCCGATGTCCCGCTGTTCCGTTGTCCCGCGCGCCCCTCCGATGTCCCGCTGTTCCGTTGTCCCGCGCGCCCCTCCGATGTCCCGCTGTTCCGTTGTCCCGCGCGCCCCTCCGATGTCCCGCTGTTCCGTTGTCCCGCGCGCCCCTCCGATGTCCCGCTGCTCCGTTGTCCCGCGCGCCCCTCTGATGTCCAACTGTGTGTGTGTGTGTGTGTGTGTGTGTGTGTGTGTGTGTGTGTGTGTGTGTGTGTGTGTGTGTGTGTGTGTGTGTGTGCGACTCTGTGACTGAGTGTGTGTGTGTGTGTGTGTGTGTGTGTGTGTGTGTGTGTGTGTGTGTGTGTGTGTGTGTGTGTGTGTGTGTGTGTGTGTGTGTGTGTGTGTGTGTGTGTGTGTGTGACTCTGTGACTGAGTGTGTGACTCTGTGACTGAGTGTGTGTGTGCCTCTGTGACTGAGTGTGTATGTGACTCTGTGACTGAGTGTGTGTGTGACTCTGTGTGTGTGACTCTGTGACTGAGTGTGTGAGTGACTCTGTGTGTGTGACTCTGTGACTGAGTGTGTGACCCTGTGACTCTGTGACTGAGTGTGTGTGTGACTCTGTGACTGAGTGTGTGTGTGACTCTGTGACTGAGTGTGTGTGTGACTCTGTGACTGAGTGTGTGTGTGACTCTGTGACTGAGTGTGTGTGTACAGACACCCACCCACAGCCGCCTGCCACCCACCTTCACCGTATCCCATACTCCCACATGCCCCTCAAATGTCCCCCACATGCCTCTGAATCCCCCCCTCGTGCCTCTGATGTCCCGCTGTTCTGTTGTCCCGCGCGCCCCTCCGATGTCCCGTTGCTCCGTTGTCCCTCGCGCCCCTCCGATGTCCCGCTGTCCCGCGCGCCCCTCCGATGTCCCGCTGTTCCGTTGTCCCGCGCGCCCCTCCGATGTTCCGCTGTTCCGTTGTCCCGCGCGCCCCTCCGATGTCCCGCTGCTCCGCTGTCCCGCTGCTCCGTTGTCCCGCGCGCCCCTCCGATATCTCGCTGCTCCGTTGTCCCGCGCGCCCCTCCGATGTCCCGCTGTTCCGTTGTCCCGCGCGCCCCTCCGATGTCCCGCTGTTCCGTTGTCCCGCGCGCCCCTCCGATGTCCCGCTGTTCCGTTGTCCCGCGTGCCCCTCCGATGTCCCGCTGTTCCGTTGTCCCGCGCGCCCCTCCGATGTCCCGCTGTTCCGTTGTCCCGCGCGCCCCTCCGATGTCCCGCTGCTCCGTTGTCCCGCGCGCCCCTCTGATGTCCCACTGCTCCATTTCTTGTGTGTGTGTGTATCTGTATTTGTCATTTATGTGGAGCATTTGTAAGGTGATATCCTGTATAGAGAGATATTTATATATATATACATATATATATTTACATTATGTACATATATATATATATATATATATATATATATATATATTTATATATATATGTACATAATGTATGCCTTGCCCTAATCAAGTGGTTTTGATTGGTTAGCATTATATACTTACTTAATAATCAACAATGATGTTTCCACATGTATTTTTCTATGTAATTTGTAGACACTACATATGTAGAATTCATACATATTATGATTTAAGGTATTATACCATTGCAGACTATTGTACTATGATAATTATACCATAGTCTGCATATCAAACTATTTTATTATATTTGTATATATATATGTGACTAACGAGTTTGAGTCCAATGTGTTGAAATTTGCATAATTTTCCAATTAGGTGCAACACATTAGTCAATTAGTAGAAGGGAGGTATAAATAACACCCTCCCTTCATGCTTGTTACACTCCTTGAGAAAGGGCAAACTTGCCTGAAACGCGTGGGAGGAGGTCTTCTTGTCATGTCTTGTTAGTATCTGCTTTATGTAGTTTAATACATTGATTTTACCATCCTACCTGGTGAGTCTGCTGGCATCGATCTTCTATCTTCTTGTCTACATCCGAATCGTGGCTGCGCAAGTGAAGTACGTCCTTCACCCCTGGAGGGGAAAGTGCAGTCGTGAGCAGAGGGGACGGACCATCGTGAGTATCCACTCCATCCGTTAGCTGTCGCATCTGCAGCCGCTCGCCATAGATTGAGAACGGGACTGCACACAGCCGCAACCCCATACATCCATTAGACTTTTTTCCTTGCCCTACTTATCAACCATATACAGGCTAATAGCCATAAGGTGTTTATCCTGGAGTCGCCAGTCAGTTCTTCTTGGTCTGCATATCCACGCCTGGACTTGGATTTACACCTGGATACTTATATCATCTATCTTCACAGACTCACCAGTGTTCCAGCAGGTAATATTAACCCTGGATTTTATTTCATCGATGTGATACTTTTAAGTGTTTCTTTTTTGACTCCTTGTTCTTCTACACTGTTGCTGGACTCAATACTCAATTGACATCACATTATACTTTGAAAATTATTCAGTATGGATATACCTACAGTGTCTCCACAAGATTTAAATTCTCATTTTGCCTTTAATTGTTTTAATTTGGCAGCTAGCACCAAAAAAGCTGAGTCTTTTTTTGATCAGGACTGTAATATTCTATGTGAGGATATACAAGATCTTAAAGCGCAATTTTTTCGTTTAGAAAAATGTATATCGCATGATTTAAAATTATGGTGGGACATTGTTACACTGGAGAATTTTGGAGGTCTCCGAATGACAAAAGCTCCATCATTTGGATTTGAAACACACGAATTTGAGAAACAATGGAACCTAATTTTGGACCAGTGTTCCTTTAAATTAATTGAATTAATTATTCAACACAAATCCAAAAAGAAAATCACTTCACACAAGCATGTTATAGATCTACAATCTCAATTGCAGGCTTTCACCCATATAGACCGGTTCAAAGATATGGACAAATTACTATCACAGAGAATTAAAAATCTAGAAAAAAGTATAATGCTGGCCAAACAAACCAAATATGAAAGGGACAAAATTGATTATCAGAAAAAAACAAATTTATCTTTGGCAGAAACCACATACGAGCAAAACAACCTTTAAGAAAAATCCACAGAATATGAATCACAATAGTAATAAGAAAATTACTTCTAAACCCAAATCAATACTCAGGAAAAATTCAAAATCAGATGCACACACAGGAAAAAATATAGAATCAGATATTTCAGACTCTGAACATATCCCTCCAAGTGTGTCCTTCTCAGGTACTGAATCCGGAGCATCTTCCAATGAAGAAATTCTTCTACCACGGAGAACACAGACATATGCCATGAATACATCTGGACGCCAGCAGTCAAAAAACGACACAGACGGAGAAGAAGATCCAGGAATAAGCTGGTGGGTGGCCCCTGCAAAAAAGATGAGGCACTGAAATTAGAAGACACAAACATTCTAAATATCTCTAAATACACACTGTCACAATCTGAACTGAGTGTGTTGAATTTGGGACTTACATTTGCACCGGATAGAAATTTTGATTTATTCTCCACTATAGTGGATCTTCACCGGTTCACTAGGAAGTTAACTCTCAAAAGTTTTTTCAAGCACAAAGACAGTTCAATACCTATACCTAACCATGGTGATCTACAGACAGTATCCATGAGACCCAATGTCCACAACGTAATATCAAATAATGAAGAACCATGTCCAATTCCAATTTTTGATATTAAGAAGCAGTTCACATTTCGTGATAATTGTCATATACAGGACTTGCTAGAGCTGTTGAATGATCAACCAGAGACTGGATATGATTCACAAAACTTTCTGGGTAGCCAATCGTCAGGTTTCAAAAACAAATCTAAGTTTCATCCCATGTATTTCACAGGTCATGCAATCAATGTGTTTCAATCAGCCGTGGAACGGGATCTACTACTGCTCTCCCAAGGTATTACCACAACCAAAAATGTTGTTCATAGTTCAAACAATCTGAACTTCACACAAAGACAAGCTATTCAATCTTTAAAAGAAAATAATCTTATTGTGGTTAAGAATGCCGATAAAGGGGGAGCAGTGGTGGTCCTAGACTATGCTTACTATGTAGAAGAGGCCTTACGCCAACTCCATGATGACAAATCCTATACCAAGTTACATACAGTATGGATCCAACTCAGGGTTTCCTATTGGAATTATATGAACTATTAGAGTTTGGCAGGATCCTTCAAGTACTCTCTGTACAAGAATATGAATATCTACATAGTACTCACCCGGTTCTACCCATATTCCATCACCTCCCTAAAGTTCACAAGTCCCTTCTCCACCGCACAGGTAGACCCATTGTTTCTAGTATTGGTTCACTGGGGGAGCACTTTTCACAATACGTTAATCACTTTCTTCAACCTCTAGTCACTTCACTTCCTTCCTACCTTTTAGACACCTCACACGTTTTATCTAGTTTTTCTGATTTTACTTGGTCACCATCACATCTTTGGGTCACGTTAGATGTGTCTTCGCTTTACACTATTATTTCACATGAACATGGTCTACCTGCTGCACGACACTTTTTGGAATCTGATGCCACACTTGCTCCAGCTCAGATCACCTTTTTGCTGAATGCCATCAGATTCCTCCTCACTCACAATTATTTTATGTTGGATGGGGGTTTCTATCTCCAAACATGTGGGACCGCCATGGGATCATCATTTGCGCCTTCCTATGCCAATCTCTTCATGGGGTGGTGGGAAAATACCCATGTGTTTGGAGATAGGAACCCCTATCGACATCACATTATCACATATCACCGTTATATATATTATCTCATTATAGTTTGGTCTGACACAGTCTCACAACTGTATGCCTTCTTCACTTATCTCAACACCAACACTTATAATCTGTCATTCACATATCACTTTCACCATCACCGCATACAATTCTTGGACTTGTGTCTGTATGTAGGTATGGATAGTCGAGTATATACCAACATATACCGGAAGCCCAACTCTAGGAATACACTTTTGCACGCATCTAGTTGCCATAGCCCAAATCTACTTAAAGGATTACCCTATGGACAGTTCCTTCATTTACGTAGGAACTGTTCTACGATGGAACACTTTGACAATAGTTCCTATGATCTCATTAAAAGATTTTTAGATAGAGGCTATGACCCACTATCAGTGCAATGGGCATATACTAAGGCCAGAAATAAACCTAGGGATGATCTTATCAATACTGATCTCTCCAGCTTTCCTCATACAAAACAGAACAACACATTTAAACAGAATGACATAAATCAATGTGAACCACCATTCTTTATCACTCATATAGCCGTCAAGCTATGAACATCAAATCAATAATTAGGAAACACTGGGCCATTCTCAATACAGATGTTCTCTTAAAGGACATGGTATCTATGGACCCAACATTTGTCTTTCAAAAAGCACACACACTGGGCAGCCTAGTTTCACCAAGTATGATCTCAGACAAGAACAAATACAACAAAAACATGCTATTCCCAGATCTAATAGGGTGTTTTAAATGCGGGAAATGTAAAATATGTCAATATGTCCAAAAATGTAAAAGTTTCACTAACACTGAACAAACTAAAGAATACAGAATCCTTTCATTTGTGACGTGTAACACGGATCATGTAATATACATGATCACCTGCGGATGCAATAAACGATATGTGGGTCTAACAACCCGCTTATTTAAAATAAGGATGTTAGAACATATTAGACATATTAATAATTTGGACATTACACGTCCCATGTCTAATCACTTTATGGAATGCCAGTCAGGTAGTCTCAGAAATGTAAAATGTGTAATTCTTGAACATATTAGACCCCACAAACGAGGTGGAGATCGATCCAGGGCTCTTTACCAACGTGAAACGTTCTAGATCTTCACCATCGACACATAAATACCTAAAGGCCTCAATACAGAATGGGACCTGAAGGTTTTTCTGTGATCTTACACTAGGGTTACTAATGGGTATTACTGTATTCCATGTTCCTTCCTTACAACCCTCACACACTCCCCCCCCCCTCCCACACACCCCTCCCTTACCACTCCAACCACCACCTCCCCTGCCCCCCCCTCCCCTGTGCTCCCTTCCTTCCCTGTGTTCTTTCTTTCCAACATCATAAGCATTATACAATATATTAATGGAATTATATATTCATTATACTTCTACTGTTGTATCTGTATTTGTCATTTATGTGGAGCATTTGTAAGGTGATATCCTGTATAGAGAGATATTTATATATATATACATATATATATATATATATATATATATATATATATATATATATATATATATATATATGTACATAATGTATGCCTTGCCCTAATCAAGTGGTTTTGATTGGTTAGCATTATATACTTACTTAATAATCAACAATGATGTTTCCACATGTATTTTTCTATGTAATTTGTGGACACTACATATGTAGAATTCATACATATTATGATTTAAGGTATTATACCATTGCAGACTATTGTACTATGATAATTATACCATAGTCTGCATATCAAACTATTTTATTATATTTGTATATATATATGTGACTAACGAGTTTGAGTCCAATGTGTTGAAATTTGCATAATTTTCCAATTAGGTGCAACACATTAGTCAATTAGTAGAAGGGAGGTATAAATAACACCCTCCCTTCATGCTTGTTACACTCCTTGAGAAAGGGCAAACTTGCCTGAAACGCGTGGGAGGAGGTCTTCTAGTCATGTCTTGTTAGTATCTGCTTTATGTAGTTTAATACATTGATTTTACCATCCTACCTGGTGAGTCTGCTGGCATCGATCTTCTATCTTCTTGTCTACATCCGAATCGTGGCTGCGCAAGTGAAGTACGTCCTTCACCCCTGGAGGGGAAAGTGCAGTCGTGAGCAGAGGGGACGGACCATCGTGAGTATCCACTCCATCCGTTAGCTGTCGCATCTGCAGCCGCTCGCCATAGATTGAGAACGGGACTGCACACAGCCGCAACCCCATACATCCATTAGACTTTTTTCCTTGCCCTACTTATCAACCATATACAGGCTAATAGCCATAAGGTGTTTATCCTGGAGTCGCCAGTCAGTTCTTCTTGGTCTGCATATCCACACTGCCTGGACTTGGATTTACACCTGGATACTTATATCATCTATCTTCACAGACTCACCAGTGTTCCAGCAGGTAATATTAACCCTGGATTTTATTTCATCGATGTGATACTTTTAAGTGTTTCTTTTTTGACTCCTTGTTCTTCTACACTGTTGCTGGACTCAATACTCAATTGACATCACATTATACTTTGAAAATTATTCAGTATGGATATACCTACAGTGTCTCCACAAGATTTAAATTCTCATTTTGCCTTTAATTGTTTTAATTTGGCAGCTAGCACCAAAAAAGCTGAGTCTTTTTTTGATCAGGACTGTAATATTCTATGTGAGGATATACAAGATCTTAAAGCGCAATTTTTTCGTTTAGAAAAATGTATATCGCATGATTTAAAATTATGGTGGGACATTGTTACACTGGAGAATTTTGGAGGTCTCCGAATGACAAAAGCTCCATCATTTGGATTTGAAACACACGAATTTGAGAAACAATGGAACCTAATTTGGACCAGTGTTCCTTTAAATTAATTGAATTAATTATTCAACACAAATCCAAAAAGAAAATCACTTCACACAAGCATTTTATAGATCTACAATCTCAATTGCAGGCTTTCACCCATATAGACCGGTTCAAAGATATGGACAAATTACTATCACAGAGAATTAAAAATCTAGAAAAAAGTATAATGCTGGCCAAACAAACCAAATATGAAAGGGACAAAATTGATTATCAGAAAAAAACAAATTTATCTTTGGCAGAAACCACATACTGCACCGACACACTTTATTCGAGCAAATACCCAGTATGTACCTGGCAGATACCTGGAATGCGCCGCTCCTCACCTCTGACAAGCCCCGTTGCGTTTGCCTTCCCAGCCTGGGTTCATGCCTGGCTGACGGGCGGCTGATCTGTTAAATTATAATGATTAGGATTTAATAGGCTGCAATGCTTCGCGTGTCTACCAGATGGCATAAATTCATGAATTGTAATGCAGTATATATATATATACTGTGCAGTATTGCAGCCAGCGGGAATAAAATGCTTCAATCCCTGCCTGGAAAATAACCCAATGCACTCGGGCAGAAAACAGTCACAAACCTCAATACACCCGGGTATACCCGAATTCGTGGGACTAGCCGAGCTCGAATAAAGTGTGTCGCCAGTGTACGAGCAAAACAACCTTTAAGAAAAATCCACAGAATATGAATCACAATAGTAATAAGAAAATTACTTCTAAACCCAAATCAATACTCAGGAAAAATTCAAAATCAGATGCACACACAGGAAAAAATATAGAATCAGATATTTCAGACTCTGAACATATCCCTCCAAGTGTGTCCTTCTCAGGTACTGAATCCGGAGCATCTTCCAATGAAGAAATTCTTCTACCACGGAGAACACAGACATATGCCATGAATACATCTGGACGCCAGCAGTCAAAAAACGACACAGACGGAGAAGAAGATCCAGGAATAAGCTGGTGGGTGGCCCCTGCAAAAAAGATGAGGCACTGAAATTAGAAGACACAAACATTCCAAATATCTCTAAATACACACTGTCACAATCTGAACTGAGTGTGTTGAATTTGGGACTTACATTTGCACCGGATAGAAATTTTGATTTATTCTCCACTATAGTGGATCTTCACCGGTTCACTAGGAAGTTAACTCTCAAAAGTTTTTTCAAGCACAAAGACAGTTCAATACCTATACCTAACCATGGTGATCTACAGACAGTATCCATGAGACCCAATGTCCACAACGTAATATCAAATAATGAAGAACCATGTCCAATTCCAATTTTTGATATTAAGAAGCAGTTCACATTTCGTGATAATTGTCATATACAGGACTTGCTAGAGCTGTTGAATGATCAACCAGAGACTGGATATGATTCACAAAACTTTCTGGGTAGCCAATCGTCAGGTTTCAAAAACAAATCTAAGTTTCATCCCATGTATTTCACAGGTCATGCAATCAATGTGTTTCAATCAGCCGTGGAACGGGATCTACTACTGCTCTCCCAAGGTATTACCACAACCAAAAATGTTGTTCATAGTTCAAACAATCTGAACTTCACACAAAGACAAGCTATTCAATCTTTAAAAGAAAATAATCTTATTGTGGTTAAGAATGCCGATAAAGGGGGAGCAGTGGTGGTCCTAGACTATGCTTACTATGTAGAAGAGGCCTTACGCCAACTCCATGATGACAAATCCTATACCAAGTTACATACAGTATGGATCCAACTCAGGGTTTCCTATTGGAATTATATGAACTATTAGAGTTTGGCAGGATCCTTCAAGTACTCTCTGTACAAGAATATGAATATCTACATAGTACTCACCCGGTTCTACCCATATTCCATCACCTCCCTAAAGTTCACAAGTCCCTTCTCCACCGCACAGGTAGACCCATTGTTTCTAGTATTGGTTCACTGGGGGAGCACTTTTCACAATACGTTAATCACTTTCTTCAACCTCTAGTCACTTCACTTCCTTCCTATCTTTTAGACACCTCACACGTTTTATCTAGTTTTTCTGATTTTACTTGGTCACCATCACATCTTTGGGTCACGTTAGATGTGTCTTCGCTTTACACTATTATTTCACATGAACATGGTCTACCTGCTGCACGACACTTTTTGGAATCTGATGCCACACTTGCTCCAGCTCAGATCACCTTTTTGCTGAATGCCATCAGATTCCTCCTCACTCACAATTATTTTATGTTGGATGGGGGTTTCTATCTCCAAACATGTGGGACCGCCATGGGATCATCATTTGCGCCTTCCTATGCCAATCTCTTCATGGGGTGGTGGGAAAATACCCATGTGTTTGGAGATAGGAACCCCTATCGACATCACATTATCACATATCACCGTTATATAGATTATCTCATTATAGTTTGGTCTGACACAGTCTCACAACTGTATGCCTTCTTCACTTATCTCAACACCAACACTTATAATCTGTCATTCACATATCACTTTCACCATCACCGCATACAATTCTTGGACTTGTGTCTGTATGTAGGTATGGATAGTCGAGTATATACCAACATATACCGGAAGCCCAACTCTAGGAATACACTTTTGCACGCATCTAGTTGCCATAGCCCAAATCTACTTAAAGGATTACCCTATGGACAGTTCCTTCATTTATGTAGGAACTGTTCTACGATGGAACACTTTGACAATAGTTCCTATGATCTCATTAAAAGATTTTTAGATAGAGGCTATGACCCACTATCAGTGCAATGGGCATATACTAAGGCCAGAAATAAACCTAGGGATGATCTTATCAATACTGATCTCTCCAGCTTTGCTCATACAAAACAGAACAATACATTTAAACAGAATGACATAAATCAATGTGAACCACCATTCTTTATCACTCATATAGCCGTCAAGCTATGAACATCAAATCAATAATTAGGAAACACTGGGCCATTCTCAATACAGATGTTCTCTTAAAGGACATGGTATCTATGGACCCAACATTTGTCTTTCAAAAAGCACACACACTGGGCAGCCTAGTTTCACCAAGTATGATCTCAGACAAGAACAAATACAACAAAAACATGCTATTCCCAGATCTAATAGGGTGTTTTAAATGCGGGAAATGTAAAATATGTCAATATGTCCAAAAATGTAAAAGTTTCACTAACACTGAACAAACTAAAGAATACAGAATCCTTTCATTTGTGACGTGTAACACGGATCATGTAATATACATGATCACCTGCGGATGCAATAAACGATATGTGGGTCTAACAACCCGCTTATTTAAAATAAGGATGTTAGACCATATTAGACATATTAATAATTTGGACATTACACGTCCCATGTCTAATCACTTTATGGAATGCCAGTCAGGTAGTCTCAGAAATGTAAAATGTGTAATTCTTGAACATATTAGACCCCACAAACGAGGTGGAGATCGATCCAGGGCTCTTTACCAACGTGAAACGTTCTAGATCTTCACCATCGACACATAAATACCTAAAGGCCTCAATACAGAATGGGACCTGAAGGTTTTTCTGTGATCTTACACTAGGGTTACTAATGGGTATTACTGTATTCCATGTTCCTTCCTTACAACCCTCACACACTCCCCCCCCCCTCCCACACACCCCTCCCTTACCACTCCAACCACCACCTCCCCTGCCCCCCCCTCCCCTGTGCTCCCTTCCTTCCCTGTGTTCTTTCTTTCCAACATCATAAGCATTATACAATATATTAATGGAATTATATATTCATTATACTTCTACTGTTGTATCTGTATTTGTCATTTATGTGGAGCATTTGTAAGGTGATATCCTGTATAGAGAGATATATATATATATATATATATATATATATATATATATATATATATATATATATATATATATATATATATATATATATATAGATATAGATATATATGTACATAATGTATGCCTTGCCCTAATCAAGTGGTTTTGATTGGTTAGCATTATATACTTACTTAATAATCAACAATGATGTTTCCACATGTATTTTTCTATGTAATTTGTGGACACTACATATGTAGAATTCATACATATTATGATTTAAGGTATTATACCATTGCAGACTATTGTACTATGATAATTATACCATAGTCTGCATATCAAACTATTTTATTATATTTGTATATATATATGTGACTAACGAGTTTGAGTCCAATGTGTTGAAATTTGCATAATTTTCCAATTAGGTGCAACACATTAGTCAATTAGTAGAAGGGAGGTATAAATAACACCCTCCCTTCATGCTTGTTACACTCCTTGAGAAAGGGCAAACTTGCCTGAAACGCGTGGGAGGAGGTCTTCTAGTCATGTCTTGTTAGTATCTGCTTTATGTAGTTTAATACATTGATTTTACCATCCTACCTGGTGAGTCTGCTGGCATCGATCTTCTATCTTCTTGTCTACATCCGAATCGTGGCTGCGCAAGTGAAGTACGTCCTTCACCCCTGGAGGGGAAAGTGCAGTCGTGAGCAGAGGGGACGGACCATCGTGAGTATCCACTCCATCCGTTAGCTGTCGCATCTGCAGCCGCTCGCCATAGATTGAGAACGGGACTGCACACAGCCGCAACCCCATACATCCATTAGACTTTTTTCCTTGCCCTACTTATCAACCATATACAGGCTAATAGCCATAAGGTGTTTATCCTGGAGTCGCCAGTCAGTTCTTCTTGGTCTGCATATCCACACCGCCTGGACTTGGATTTACACCTGGATACTTATATCATCTATCTTCACAGACTCACCAGTGTTCCAGCAGGTAATATTAACCCTGGATTTTATTTCATCGATGTGATACTTTTAAGTGTTTCTTTTTTGACTCCTTGTTCTTCTACACTGTTGCTGGACTCAATACTCAATTGACATCACATTATACTTTGAAAATTATTCAGTATGGATATACCTACAGTGTCTCCACAAGATTTAAATTCTCATTTTGCCTTTAATTGTTTTAATTTGGCAGCTAGCACCAAAAAAGCTGAGTCTTTTTTTGATCAGGACTGTAATATTCTATGTGAGGATATACAAGATCTTAAAGCGCAATTTTTTCGTTTAGAAAAATGTATATCGCATGATTTAAAATTATGGTGGGACATTGTTACACTGGAGAATTTTGGAGGTCTCCGAATGACAAAAGCTCCATCATTTGGATTTGAAACACACGAATTTGAGAAACAATGGAACCTAATTTTGGACCAGTGTTCCTTTAAATTAATTGAATTAATTATTCAACACAAATCCAAAAAGAAAATCACTTCACACAAGCATGTTATAGATCTACAATCTCAATTGCAGGCTTTCACCCATATAGACCGGTTCAAAGATATGGACAAATTACTATCACAGAGAATTAAAAATCTAGAAAAAAAGTATAATGCTGGCCAAACAAACCAAATATGAAAGGGACAAAATTGATTATCAGAAAAGAACAAATTTATCTTTGGCAGAAACCACATACGAGCAAAACAACCTTTAAGAAAAATCCACAGAATATGAATCACAATAGTAATAAGAAAATTACTTCTAAACCCAAATCAATACTCAGGAAAAATTCAAAATCAGATGCACACACAGGAAAAAATATAGAATCAGATATTTCAGACTCTGAACATATCCCTCCAAGTGTGTCCTTCTCAGGTACTGAATCCGGAGCATCTTCCAATGAAGAAATTCTTCTACCACGGAGAACACAGACATATGCCATGAATACATCTGGACGCCAGCAGTCAAAAAACGACACAGACGGAGAAGAAGATCCAGGAATAAGCTGGTGGGTGGCCCCTGCAAAAAAGATGAGGCACTGAAATTAGAAGACACAAACATTCTAAATATCTCTAAATACACACTGTCACAATCTGAACTGAGTGTGTTGAATTTGGGACTTACATTTGCACCGGATAGAAATTTTGATTTATTCTCCACTATAGTGGATCTTCACCGGTTCACTAGGAAGTTAACTCTCAAAAGTTTTTTCAAGCACAAAGACAGTTCAATACCTATACCTAACCATGGTGATCTACAGACAGTATCCATGAGACCCAATGTCCACAACGTAATATCAAATAATGAAGAACCATGTCCAATTCCAATTTTTGATATTAAGAAGCAGTTCACATTTCGTGATAATTGTCATATACAGGACTTGCTAGAGCTGTTGAATGATCAACCAGAGACTGGATATGATTCACAAAACTTTCTGGGTAGCCAATCGTCAGGTTTCAAAAACAAATCTAAGTTTCATCCCATGTATTTCACAGGTCATGCAATCAATGTGTTTCAATCAGCCGTGGAACGGGATCTACTACTGCTCTCCCAAGGTATTACCACAACCAAAAATGTTGTTCATAGTTCAAACAATCTGAACTTCACACAAAGACAAGCTATTCAATCTTTAAAAGAAAATAATCTTATTGTGGTTAAGAATGCCGATAAAGGGGGAGCAGTGGTGGTCCTAGACTATGCTTACTATGTAGAAGAGGCCTTACGCCAACTCCATGATGACAAATCCTATACCAAGTTACATACAGTATGGATCCAACTCAGGGTTTCCTATTGGAATTATATGAACTATTAGAGTTTGGCAGGATCCTTCAAGTACTCTCTGTACAAGAATATGAATATCTACATAGTACTCACCCGGTTCTACCCATATTCCATCACCTCCCTAAAGTTCACAAGTCCCTTCTCCACCGCACAGGTAGACCCATTGTTTCTAGTATTGGTTCACTGGGGGAGCACTTTTCACAATACGTTAATCACTTTCTTCAACCTCTAGTCACTTCACTTCCTTCCTACCTTTTAGACACCTCACACGTTTTATCTAGTTTTTCTGATTTTACTTGGTCACCATCACATCTTTGGGTCACGTTAGATGTGTCTTCGCTTTACACTATTATTTCACATGAACATGGTCTACCTGCTGCACGACACTTTTTGGAATCTGATGCCACACTTGCTCCAGCTCAGATCACCTTTTTGCTGAATGCCATCAGATTCCTCCTCACTCACAATTATTTTATGTTGGATGGGGGTTTCTATCTCCAAACATGTGGGACCGCCATGGGATCATCATTTGCGCCTTCCTATGCCAATCTCTTCATGGGGTGGTGGGAAAATACCCATGTGTTTGGAGATAGGAACCCCTATCGACATCACATTATCACATATCACCGTTATATAGATTATCTCATTATAGTTTGGTCTGACACAGTCTCACAACTGTATGCCTTCTTCACTTATCTCAACACCAACACTTATAATCTGTCATTCACATATCACTTTCACCATCACCGCATACAATTCTTGGACTTGTGTCTGTATGTAGGTATGGATAGTCGAGTATATACCAACATATACCGGAAGCCCAACTCTAGGAATACACTTTTGCACGCATCTAGTTGCCATAGCCCAAATCTACTTAAAGGATTACCCTATGGACAGTTCCTTCATTTACGTAGGAACTGTTCTACGATGGAACACTTTGACAATAGTTCCTATGATCTCATTAAAAGATTTTTAGATAGAGGCTATGACCCACTATCAGTGCAATGGGCATATACTAAGGCCAGAAATAAACCTAGGGATGATCTTATCAATACTGATCTCTCCAGCTTTGCTCATACAAAACAGAACAATACATTTAAACAGAATGACATAAATCAATGTGAACCACCATTCTTTATCACTCATATAGCCGTCAAGCTATGTACATCAAATCAATAATTAGGAAACACTGGGCCATTCTCAATACAGATGTTCTCTTAAAGGACATGGTATCTATGGACCCAACATTTGTCTTTCAAAAAGCACACACACTGGGCAGCCTAGTTTCACCAAGTATGATCTCAGACAAGAACAAATACAACAAAAACATGCTATTCCCAGATCTAATAGGGTGTTTTAAATGCGGGAAATGTAAAATATGTCAATATGTCCAAAAATGTAAAAGTTTCACTAACACTGAACAAACTAAAGAATACAGAATCCTTTCATTTGTGACGTGTAACACGGATCATGTAATATACATGATCACCTGCGGATGCAATAAACGATATGTGGGTCTAACAACCCGCTTATTTAAAATAAGGATGTTAGAACATATTAGACATATTAATAATTTGGACATTACACGTCCCATGTCTAATCACTTTATGGAATGCCAGTCAGGTAGTCTCAGAAATGTAAAATGTGTAATTCTTGAACATATTAGACCCCACAAACGAGGTGGAGATCGATCCAGGGCTCTTTACCAACGTGAAACGTTCTAGATCTTCACCATCGACACATAAATACCTAAAGGCCTCAATACAGAATGGGACCTGAAGGTTTTTCTGTGATCTTACACTAGGGTTACTAATGGGTATTACTGTATTCCATGTTCCTTCCTTACAACCCTCACACACTCCCCCCCCCCTCCCACACACCCCTCCCTTACCACTCCAACCACCACCTCCCCTGCCCCCCCCTCCCCTGTGCTCCCTTCCTTCCCTGTGTTCTTTCTTTCCAACATCATAAGCATTATACAATATATTAATGGAATTATATATTCATTATACTTCTACTGTTGTATCTGTATTTGTCATTTATGTGGAGCATTTGTAAGGTGATATCCTGTATAGAGAGATATTTATATATATATATATATATATATATATATATATATATATATATATATATAGATATATAGATATATAGATATATATGTACATAATGTATGCCTTGCCCTAATCAAGTGGTTTTGATTGGTTAGCATTATATACTTACTTAATAATCAACAATGATGTTTCCACATGTATTTTTCTATGTAATTTGTGGACACTACATATGTAGAATTCATACATATTATGATTTAAGGTATTATACCATTGCAGACTATTGTACTATGATAATTATACCATAGTCTGCATATCAAACTATTTTATTATATTTGTATATATATATGTGACTAACGAGTTTGAGTCCAATGTGTTGAAATTTGCATAATTTTCCAATTAGGTGCAACACATTAGTCAATTAGTAGAAGGGAGGTATAAATAACACCCTCCCTTCATGCTTGTTACACTCCTTGAGAAAGGGCAAACTTGCCTGAAACGCGTGGGAGGAGGTCTTCTAGTCATGTCTTGTTAGTATCTGCTTTATGTAGTTTAATACATTGATTTTACCATCCTACCTGGTGAGTCTGCTGGCATCGATCTTCTATCTTCTTGTCTACATCCGAATCGTGGCTGCGCAAGTGAAGTACGTCCTTCACCCCTGGAGGGGAAAGTGCAGTCGTGAGCAGAGGGGACGGACCATCGTGAGTATCCACTCCATCCGTTAGCTGTCGCATCTGCAGCCGCTCGCCATAGATTGAGAACGGGACTGCACACAGCCGCAACCCCATACATCCATTAGACTTTATTCCTTGCCCTACTTATCAACCATATACAGGCTAATAGCCATAAGGTGTTTATCCTGGAGTCGCCAGTCAGTTCTTCTTGGTCTGCATATCCACACCGCCTGGACTTGGATTTACACCTGGATACTTATATCATCTATCTTCACAGACTCACCAGTGTTCCAGCAGGTAATATTAACCCTGGATTTTATTTCATCGATGTGATACTTTTAAGTGTTTCTTTTTTGACTCCTTGTTCTTCTACACTGTTGCTGGACTCAATACTCAATTGACATCACATTATACTTTGAAAATTATTCAGTATGGATATACCTACAGTGTCTCCACAAGATTTAAATTCTCATTTTGCCTTTAATTGTTTTAATTTGGCAGCTAGCACCAAAAAAGCTGAGTCTTTTTTTGATCAGGACTGTAATATTCTATGTGAGGATATACAAGATCTTAAAGCGCAATTTTTTCGTTTAGAAAAATGTATATCGCATGATTTAAAATTATGGTGGGACATTGTTACACTGGAGAATTTTGGAGGTCTCCGAATGACAAAAGCTCCATCATTTGGATTTGAAACACACGAATTTGAGAAACAATGGAACCTAATTTTGGACCAGTGTTCCTTTAAATTAATTGAATTAATTATTCAACACAAATCCAAAAAGAAAATCACTTCACACAAGCATGTTATAGATCTACAATCTCAATTGCAGGCTTTCACCCATATAGACCGGTTCAAAGATATGGACAAATTACTATCACAGAGAATTAAAAATCTAGAAAAAAAGTATAATGCTGGCCAAACAAACCAAATATGAAAGGGACAAAATTGATTATCAGAAAAGAACAAATTTATCTTTGGCAGAAACCACATATGAGCAAAACAACCTTTAAGAAAAATCCACAGAATATGAATCACAATAGTAATAAGAAAATTACTTCTAAACCCAAATCAATACTCAGGAAAAATTCAAAATCAGATGCACACACAGGAAAAAATATAGAATCAGATATTTCAGACTCTGAACATATCCCTCCAAGTGTGTCCTTCTCAGGTACTGAATCCGGAGCATCTTCCAATGAAGAAATTCTTCTACCACGGAGAACACAGACATATGCCATGAATACATCTGGACGCCAGCAGTCAAAAAACGACACAGACGGAGAAGAAGATCCAGGAATAAGCTGGTGGGTGGCCCCTGCAAAAAAGATGAGGCACTGAAATTAGAAGACACAAACATTCTAAATATCTCTAAATACACACTGTCACAATCTGAACTGAGTGTGTTGAATTTGGGACTTACATTTGCACCGGATAGAAATTTTGATTTATTCTCCACTATAGTGGATCTTCACCGGTTCACTAGGAAGTTAACTCTCAAAAGTTTTTTCAAGCACAAAGACAGTTCAATACCTATACCTAACCATGGTGATCTACAGACAGTATCCATGAGACCCAATGTCCACAACGTAATATCAAATAATGAAGAACCATGTCCAATTCCAATTTTTGATATTAAGAAGCAGTTCACATTTCGTGATAATTGTCATATACAGGACTTGCTAGAGCTGTTGAATGATCAACCAGAGACTGGATATGATTCACAAAACTTTCTGGGTAGCCAATCGTCAGGTTTCAAAAACAAATCTAAGTTTCATCCCATGTATTTCACAGGTCATGCAATCAATGTGTTTCAATCAGCCGTGGAACGGGATCTACTACTGCTCTCCCAAGGTATTACCACAACCAAAAATGTTGTTCATAGTTCAAACAATCTGAACTTCACACAAAGACAAGCTATTCAATCTTTAAAAGAAAATAATCTTATTGTGGTTAAGAATGCCGATAAAGGGGGAGCAGTGGTGGTCCTAGACTATGCTTACTATGTAGAAGAGGCCTTACGCCAACTCCATGATGACAAATACTATACCAAGTTACATACAGTATGGATCCAACTCAGGGTTTCCTATTGGAATTATATGAACTATTAGAGTTTGGCAGGATCCTTCAAGTACTCTCTGTACAAGAATATGAATATCTACATAGTACTCACCCGGTTCTACCCATATTCCATCACCTCCCTAAAGTTCACAAGTCCCTTCTCCACCGCACAGGTAGACCCATTGTTTCTAGTATTGGTTCACTGGGGGAGCACTTTTCACAATACGTTAATCACTTTCTTCAACCTCTAGTCACTTCACTTCCTTCCTACCTTTTAGACACCTCACACGTTTTATCTAGTTTTTCTGATTTTACTTGGTCACCATCACATCTTTGGGTCACGTTAGATGTGTCTTCGCTTTACACTATTATTTCACATGAACATGGTCTACCTGCTGCACGACACTTTTTGGAATCTGATGCCACACTTGCTCCAGCTCAGATCACCTTTTTGCTGAATGCCATCAGATTCCTCCTCACTCACAATTATTTTATGTTGGATGGGGGTTTCTATCTCCAAACATGTGGGACCGCCATGGGATCATCATTTGCGCCTTCCTATGCCAATCTCTTCATGGGGTGGTGGGAAAATACCCATGTGTTTGGAGATAGGAACCCCTATCGACATCACATTATCACATATCACCGTTATATAGATTATCTCATTATAGTTTGGTCTGACACAGTCTCACAACTGTATGCCTTCTTCACTTATCTCAACACCAACACTTATAATCTGTCATTCACATATCACTTTCACCATCACCGCATACAATTCTTGGACTTGTGTCTGTATGTAGGTATGGATAGTCGAGTATATACCAACATATACCGGAAGCCCAACTCTAGGAATACACTTTTGCACGCATCTAGTTGCCATAGCCCAAATCTACTTAAAGGATTACCCTATGGACAGTTCCTTCATTTACGTAGGAACTGTTCTACGATGGAACACTTTGACAATAGTTCCTATGATCTCATTAAAAGATTTTTAGATAGAGGCTATGACCCACTATCAGTGCAATGGGCATATACTAAGGCCAGAAATAAACCTAGGGATGATCTTATCAATACTGATCTCTCCAGCTTTGCTCATACAAAACAGAACAATACATTTAAACAGAATGACATAAATCAATGTGAACCACCATTCTTTATCACTCATATAGCCGTCAAGCTATGTACATCAAATCAATAATTAGGAAACACTGGGCCATTCTCAATACAGATGTTCTCTTAAAGGACATGGTATCTATGGACCCAACATTTGTCTTTCAAAAAGCACACACACTGGGCAGCCTAGTTTCACCAAGTATGATCTCAGACAAGAACAAATACAACAAAAACATGCTATTCCCAGATCTAATAGGGTGTTTTAAATGCGGGAAATGTAAAATATGTCAATATGTCCAAAAATGTAAAAGTTTCACTAACACTGAACAAACTAAAGAATACAGAATCCTTTCATTTGTGACGTGTAACACGGATCATGTAATATACATGATCACCTGCGGATGCAATAAACGATATGTGGGTCTAACAACCCGCTTATTTAAAATAAGGATGTTAGAACATATTAGACATATTAATAATTTGGACATTACACGTCCCATGTCTAATCACTTTATGGAATGCCAGTCAGGTAGTCTCAGAAATGTAAAATGTGTAATTCTTGAACATATTAGACCCCACAAACGAGGTGGAGATCGATCCAGGGCTCTTTACCAACGTGAAACGTTCTAGATCTTCACCATCGACACATAAATACCTAAAGGCCTCAATACAGAATGGGACCTGAAGGTTTTTCTGTGATCTTACACTAGGGTTACTAATGGGTATTACTGTATTCCATGTTCCTTCCTTACAACCCTCACACACTCCCCCCCCCCTCCCACACACCCCTCCCTTACCACTCCAACCACCACCTCCCCTGCCCCCCCCTCCCCTGTGCTCCCTTCCTTCCCTGTGTTCTTTCTTTCCAACATCATAAGCATTATACAATATATTAATGGAATTATATATTCATTATACTTCTACTGTTGTATCTGTATTTGTCATTTATGTGGAGCATTTGTAAGGTGATATCCTGTATAGAGAGATATTTATATATATATATATATATATATATATATATATATATATATATATATATATATATATATATATATATATATAGATATAGATATATATGTACATAATGTATGCCTTGCCCTAATCAAGTGGTTTTGATTGGTTAGCATTATATACTTACTTAATAATCAACAATGATGTTTCCACATGTATTTTTCTATGTAATTTGTGGACACTACATATGTAGAATTCATACATATTATGATTTAAGGTATTATACCATTGCAGACTATTGTACTATGATAATTATACCATAGTCTGCATATCAAACTATTTTATTATATTTGTATATATATATGTGACTAACGAGTTTGAGTCCAATGTGTTGAAATTTGCATAATTTTCCAATTAGGTGCAACACATTAGTCAATTAGTAGAAGGGAGGTATAAATAACACCCTCCCTTCATGCTTGTTACACTCCTTGAGAAAGGGCAAACTTGCCTGAAACGCGTGGGAGGAGGTCTTCTAGTCATGTCTTGTTAGTATCTGCTTTATGTAGTTTAATACATTGATTTTACCATCCTACCTGGTGAGTCTGCTGGCATCGATCTTCTATCTTCTTGTCTACATCCGAATCGTGGCTGCGCAAGTGAAGTACGTCCTTCACCCCTGGAGGGGAAAGTGCAGTCGTGAGCAGAGGGGACGGACCATCGTGAGTATCCACTCCATCCGTTAGCTGTCGCATCTGCAGCCGCTCGCCATAGATTGAGAACGGGACTGCACACAGCCGCAACCCCATACATCCATTAGACTTTTTTCCTTGCCCTACTTATCAACCATATACAGGCTAATAGCCATAAGGTGTTTATCCTGGAGTCGCCAGTCAGTTCTTCTTGGTCTGCATATCCACACCGCCTGGACTTGGATTTACACCTGGATACTTATATCATCTATCTTCACAGACTCACCAGTGTTCCAGCAGGTAATATTAACCCTGGATTTTATTTCATCGATGTGATACTTTTAAGTGTTTCTTTTTTGACTCCTTGTTCTTCTACACTGTTGCTGGACTCAATACTCAATTGACATCACATTATACTTTGAAAATTATTCAGTATGGATATACCTACAGTGTCTCCACAAGATTTAAATTCTCATTTTGCCTTTAATTGTTTTAATTTGGCAGCTAGCACCAAAAAAGCTGAGTCTTTTTTTGATCAGGACTGTAATATTCTATGTGAGGATATACAAGATCTTAAAGCGCAATTTTTTCGTTTAGAAAAATGTATATCGCATGATTTAAAATTATGGTGGGACATTGTTACACTGGAGAATTTTGGAGGTCTCCGAATGACAAAAGCTCCATCATTTGGATTTGAAACACACGAATTTGAGAAACAATGGAACCTAATTTTGGACCAGTGTTCCTTTAAATTAATTGAATTAATTATTCAACACAAATCCAAAAAGAAAATCACTTCACACAAGCATGTTATAGATCTACAATCTCAATTGCAGGCTTTCACCCATATAGACCGGTTCAAAGATATGGACAAATTACTATCACAGAGAATTAAAAATCTAGAAAAAAAGTATAATGCTGGCCAAACAAACCAAATATGAAAGGGACAAAATTGATTATCAGAAAAGAACAAATTTATCTTTGGCAGAAACCACATACGAGCAAAACAACCTTTAAGAAAAATCCACAGAATATGAATCACAATAGTAATAAGAAAATTACTTCTAAACCCAAATCAATACTCAGGAAAAATTCAAAATCAGATGCACACACAGGAAAAAATATAGAATCAGATATTTCAGACTCTGAACATATCCCTCCAAGTGTGTCCTTCTCAGGTACTGAATCCGGAGCATCTTCCAATGAAGAAATTCTTCTACCACGGAGAACACAGACATATGCCATGAATACATCTGGACGCCAGCAGTCAAAAAACGACACAGACGGAGAAGAAGATCCAGGAATAAGCTGGTGGGTGGCCCCTGCAAAAAAGATGAGGCACTGAAATTAGAAGACACAAACATTCTAAATATCTCTAAATACACACTGTCACAATCTGAACTGAGTGTGTTGAATTTGGGACTTACATTTGCACCGGATAGAAATTTTGATTTATTCTCCACTATAGTGGATCTTCACCGGTTCACTAGGAAGTTAACTCTCAAAAGTTTTTTCAAGCACAAAGACAGTTCAATACCTATACCTAACCATGGTGATCTACAGACAGTATCCATGAGACCCAATGTCCACAACGTAATATCAAATAATGAAGAACCATGTCCAATTCCAATTTTTGATATTAAGAAGCAGTTCACATTTCGTGATAATTGTCATATACAGGACTTGCTAGAGCTGTTGAATGATCAACCAGAGACTGGATATGATTCACAAAACTTTCTGGGTAGCCAATCGTCAGGTTTCAAAAACAAATCTAAGTTTCATCCCATGTATTTCACAGGTCATGCAATCAATGTGTTTCAATCAGCCGTGGAACGGGATCTACTACTGCTCTCCCAAGGTATTACCACAACCAAAAATGTTGTTCATAGTTCAAACAATCTGAACTTCACACAAAGACAAGCTATTCAATCTTTAAAAGAAAATAATCTTATTGTGGTTAAGAATGCCGATAAAGGGGGAGCAGTGGTGGTCCTAGACTATGCTTACTATGTAGAAGAGGCCTTACGCCAACTCCATGATGACAAATCCTATACCAAGTTACATACAGTATGGATCCAACTCAGGGTTTCCTATTGGAATTATATGAACTATTAGAGTTTGGCAGGATCCTTCAAGTACTCTCTGTACAAGAATATGAATATCTACATAGTACTCACCCGGTTCTACCCATATTCCATCACCTCCCTAAAGTTCACAAGTCCCTTCTCCACCGCACAGGTAGACCCATTGTTTCTAGTATTGGTTCACTGGGGGAGCACTTTTCACAATACGTTAATCACTTTCTTCAACCTCTAGTCACTTCACTTCCTTCCTACCTTTTAGACACCTCACACGTTTTATCTAGTTTTTCTGATTTTACTTGGTCACCATCACATCTTTGGGTCACGTTAGATGTGTCTTCGCTTTACACTATTATTTCACATGAACATGGTCTACCTGCTGCACGACACTTTTTGGAATCTGATGCCACACTTGCTCCAGCTCAGATCACCTTTTTGCTGAATGCCATCAGATTCCTCCTCACTCACAATTATTTTATGTTGGATGGGGGTTTCTATCTCCAAACATGTGGGACCGCCATGGGATCATCATTTGCGCCTTCCTATGCCAATCTCTTCATGGGGTGGTGGGAAAATACCCATGTGTTTGGAGATAGGAACCCCTATCGACATCACATTATCACATATCACCGTTATATAGATTATCTCATTATAGTTTGGTCTGACACAGTCTCACAACTGTATGCCTTCTTCACTTATCTCAACACCAACACTTATAATCTGTCATTCACATATCACTTTCACCATCACCGCATACAATTCTTGGACTTGTGTCTGTATGTAG
Source organism: Ascaphus truei (assembly GCF_040206685.1). Taxonomy (NCBI): domain Eukaryota; kingdom Metazoa; phylum Chordata; class Amphibia; order Anura; family Ascaphidae; genus Ascaphus; species Ascaphus truei. The sequence goes on from NC_134485.1 coordinate 179,476,485, forward strand.
GTATGGATAGTCGAGTATATACCAACATATACCGGAAGCCCAACTCTAGGAATACACTTTTGCACGCATCTAGTTGCCATAGCCCAAATCTACTTAAAGGATTACCCTATGGACAGTTCCTTCATTTACGTAGGAACTGTTCTACGATGGAACACTTTGACAATAGTTCCTATGATCTCATTAAAAGATTTTTAGATAGAGGCTATGACCCACTATCAGTGCAATGGGCATATACTAAGGCCAGAAATAAACCTAGGGATGATCTTATCAATACTGATCTCTCCAGCTTTGCTCATACAAAACAGAACAATACATTTAAACAGAATGACATAAATCAATGTGAACCACCATTCTTTATCACTCATATAGCCGTCAAGCTATGAACATCAAATCAATAATTAGGAAACACTGGGCCATTCTCAATACAGATGTTCTCTTAAAGGACATGGTATCTATGGACCCAACATTTGTCTTTCAAAAAGCACACACACTGGGCAGCCTAGTTTCACCAAGTATGATCTCAGACAAGAACAAATACAACAAAAACATGCTATTCCCAGATCTAATAGGGTGTTTTGAATGCGGGAAATGTAAAATATGTCAATATGTCCAAAAATGTAAAAGTTTCACTAACACTGAACAAACTAAAGAATACAGAATCCTTTCATTTGTGACATGTAACACGGATCATGTAATATACATGATCACCTGCGGATGCAATAAACGATATGTGGGTCTAACAACCCGCTTATTTAAAATAAGGATGTTAGAACATATTAGACATATTAATAATTTGGACATTACACATCCCATGTCTAATCACTTTATGGAATGCCAGTCAGGTAGTCTCAGAAATGTAAAATGTGTAATTCTTGAACATATTAGACCCCACAAACGAGGTGGAGATCGATCCAGGGCTCTTTACCAACGTGAAACGTTCTAGATCTTCACCATCGACACATAAATACCTAAAGGCCTCAATACAGAATGGGACCTGAAGGTTTTTCTGTGATCTTACACTAGGGTTACTAATGGGTATTACTGTATTCCATGTTCCTTCCTTACAACCCTCACACACTCCCCCCCCCTCCCACACACCCCTCCCTTACCACTCCAACCACCACCTCCCCTGCCCCCCCCTCCCCTGTGCTCCCTTCCTTCCCTGTGTTCTTTCTTTCCAACATCATAAGCATTATACAATATATTAATGGAATTATATATTCATTATACTTCTACTGTTGTATCTGTATTTGTCATTTATGTGGAGCATTTGTAAGGTGATATCCTGTATAGAGAGATATTTATATATATATACATATATATATATATATATATATATATATATAGATATATATATATATATATATATATATATATATATATATATATGTACATAATGTATGCCTTGCCCTAATCAAGTGGTTTTGATTGGTTAGCATTATATACTTACTTAATAATCAACAATGATGTTTCCACATGTATTTTTCTATGTAATTTGTGGACACTACATATGTAGAATTCATACATATTATGATTTAAGGTATTATACCATTGCAGACTATTGTACTATGATAATTATACCATAGTCTGCATATCAAACTATTTTATTATATTTGTATATATATATGTGACTAACGAGTTTGAGTCCAATGTGTTGAAATTTGCATAATTTTCCAATTAGGTGCAACACATTAGTCAATTAGTAGAAGGGAGGTATAAATAACACCCTCCCTTCATGCTTGTTACACTCCTTGAGAAAGGGCAAACTTGCCTGAAACGCGTGGGAGGAGGTCTTCTAGTCATGTCTTGTTAGTATCTGCTTTATGTAGTTTAATACATTGATTTTACCATCCTACCTGGTGAGTCTGCTGGCATCGATCTTCTATCTTCTTGTCTACATCCGAATCGTGGCTGCGCAAGTGAAGTACGTCCTTCACCCCTGGAGGGGAAAGTGCAGTCGTGAGCAGAGGGGACGGACCATCGTGAGTATCCACTCCATCCGTTAGCTGTCGCATCTGCAGCCGCTCGCCATAGATTGAGAACGGGACTGCACACAGCCGCAACCCCATACATCCATTAGACTTTTTTCCTTGCCCTACTTATCAACCATATACAGGCTAATAGCCATAAGGTGTTTATCCTGGAGTCGCCAGTCAGTTCTTCTTGGTCTGCATATCCACACCGCCTGGACTTGGATTTACACCTGGATACTTATATCATCTATCTTCACAGACTCACCAGTGTTCCAGCAGGTAATATTAACCCTGGATTTTATTTCATCGATGTGATACTTTTAAGTGTTTCTTTTTTGACTCCTTGTTCTTCTACACTGTTGCTGGACTCAATACTCAATTGACATCACATTATACTTTGAAAATTATTCAGTATGGATATACCTACAGTGTCTCCACAAGATTTAAATTCTCATTTTGCCTTTAATTGTTTTAATTTGGCAGCTAGCACCAAAAAAGCTGAGTCTTTTTTTGATCAGGACTGTAATATTCTATGTGAGGATATACAAGATCTTAAAGCGCAATTTTTTCGTTTAGAAAAATGTATATCGCATGATTTAAAATTATGGTGGGACATTGTTACACTGGAGAATTTTGGAGGTCTCCGAATGACAAAAGCTCCATCATTTGGATTTGAAACACACGAATTTGAGAAACAATGGAACCTAATTTTGGACCAGTGTTCCTTTAAATTAATTGAATTAATTATTCAACACAAATCCAAAAAGAAAATCACTTCACACAAGCATGTTATAGATCTACAATCTCAATTGCAGGCTTTCACCCATATAGACCGGTTCAAAGATATGGACAAATTACTATCACAGAGAATTAAAAATCTAGAAAAAAAGTATAATGCTGGCCAAACAAACCAAATATGAAAGGGACAAAATTGATTATCAGAAAAGAACAAATTTATCTTTGGCAGAAACCACATACGAGCAAAACAACCTTTAAGAAAAATCCACAGAATATGAATCACAATAGTAATAAGAAAATTACTTCTAAACCCAAATCAATACTCAGGAAAAATTCAAAATCAGATGCACACACAGGAAAAAATATAGAATCAGATATTTCAGACTCTGAACATATCCCTCCAAGTGTGTCCTTCTCAGGTACTGAATCCGGAGCATCTTCCAATGAAGAAATTCTTCTACCACGGAGAACACAGACATATGCCATGAATACATCTGGACGCCAGCAGTCAAAAAACGACACAGACGGAGAAGAAGATCCAGGAATAAGCTGGTGGGTGGCCCCTGCAAAAAAGATGAGGCACTGAAATTAGAAGACACAAACATTCTAAATATCTCTAAATACACACTGTCACAATCTGAACTGAGTGTGTTGAATTTGGGACTTACATTTGCACCGGATAGAAATTTTGATTTATTCTCCACTATAGTGGATCTTCACCGGTTCACTAGGAAGTTAACTCTCAAAAGTTTTTTCAAGCACAAAGACAGTTCAATACCTATACCTAACCATGGTGATCTACAGACAGTATCCATGAGACCCAATGTCCACAACGTAATATCAAATAATGAAGAACCATGTCCAATTCCAATTTTTGATATTAAGAAGCAGTTCACATTTCGTGATAATTGTCATATACAGGACTTGCTAGAGCTGTTGAATGATCAACCAGAGACTGGATATGATTCACAAAACTTTCTGGGTAGCCAATCGTCAGGTTTCAAAAACAAATCTAAGTTTCATCCCATGTATTTCACAGGTCATGCAATCAATGTGTTTCAATCAGCCGTGGAACGGGATCTACTACTGCTCTCCCAAGGTATTACCACAACCAAAAATGTTGTTCATAGTTCAAACAATCTGAACTTCACACAAAGACAAGCTATTCAATCTTTAAAAGAAAATAATCTTATTGTGGTTAAGAATGCCGATAAAGGGGGAGCAGTGGTGGTCCTAGACTATGCTTACTATGTAGAAGAGGCCTTACGCCAACTCCATGATGACAAATCCTATACCAAGTTACATACAGTATGGATCCAACTCAGGGTTTCCTATTGGAATTATATGAACTATTAGAGTTTGGCAGGATCCTTCAAGTACTCTCTGTACAAGAATATGAATATCTACATAGTACTCACCCGGTTCTACCCATATTCCATCACCTCCCTAAAGTTCACAAGTCCCTTCTCCACCGCACAGGTAGACCCATTGTTTCTAGTATTGGTTCACTGGGGGAGCACTTTTCACAATACGTTAATCACTTTCTTCAACCTCTAGTCACTTCACTTCCTTCCTACCTTTTAGACACCTCACACGTTTTATCTAGTTTTTCTGATTTTACTTGGTCACCATCACATCTTTGGGTCACGTTAGATGTGTCTTCGCTTTACACTATTATTTCACATGAACATGGTCTACCTGCTGCACGACACTTTTTGGAATCTGATGCCACACTTGCTCCAGCTCAGATCACCTTTTTGCTGAATGCCATCAGATTCCTCCTCACTCACAATTATTTTATGTTGGATGGGGGTTTCTATCTCCAAACATGTGGGACCGCCATGGGATCATCATTTGCGCCTTCCTATGCCAATCTCTTCATGGGGTGGTGGGAAAATACCCATGTGTTTGGAGATAGGAACCCCTATCGACATCACATTATCACATATCACCGTTATATAGATTATCTCATTATAGTTTGGTCTGACACAGTCTCACAACTGTATGCCTTCTTCACTTATCTCAACACCAACACTTATAATCTGTCATTCACATATCACTTTCACCATCACCGCATACAATTCTTGGACTTGTGTCTGTATGTAGGTATGGATAGTCGAGTATATACCAACATATACCGGAAGCCCAACTCTAGGAATACACTTTTGCACGCATCTAGTTGCCATAGCCCAAATCTACTTAAAGGATTACCCTATGGACAGTTCCTTCATTTACGTAGGAACTGTTCTACGATGGAACACTTTGACAATAGTTCCTATGATCTCATTAAAAGATTTTTAGATAGAGGCTATGACCCACTATCAGTGCAATGGGCATATACTAAGGCCAGAAATAAACCTAGGGATGATCTTATCAATACTGATCTCTCCAGCTTTGCTCATACAAAACAGAACAATACATTTAAACAGAATGACATAAATCAATGTGAACCACCATTCTTTATCACTCATATAGCCGTCAAGCTATGAACATCAAATCAATAATTAGGAAACACTGGGCCATTCTCAATACAGATGTTCTCTTAAAGGACATGGTATCTATGGACCCAACATTTGTCTTTCAAAAAGCACACACACTGGGCAGCCTAGTTTCACCAAGTATGATCTCAGACAAGAACAAATACAACAAAAACATGCTATTCCCAGATCTAATAGGGTGTTTTGAATGCGGGAAATGTAAAATATGTCAATATGTCCAAAAATGTAAAAGTTTCACTAACACTGAACAAACTAAAGAATACAGAATCCTTTCATTTGTGACATGTAACACGGATCATGTAATATACATGATCACCTGCGGATGCAATAAACGATATGTGGGTCTAACAACCCGCTTATTTAAAATAAGGATGTTAGAACATATTAGACATATTAATAATTTGGACATTACACATCCCATGTCTAATCACTTTATGGAATGCCAGTCAGGTAGTCTCAGAAATGTAAAATGTGTAATTCTTGAACATATTAGACCCCACAAACGAGGTGGAGATCGATCCAGGGCTCTTTACCAACGTGAAACGTTCTAGATCTTCACCATCGACACATAAATACCTAAAGGCCTCAATACAGAATGGGACCTGAAGGTTTTTCTGTGATCTTACACTAGGGTTACTAATGGGTATTACTGTATTCCATGTTCCTTCCTTACAACCCTCACACACTCCCCCCCCCTCCCACACACCCCTCCCTTACCACTCCAACCACCACCTCCCCTGCCCCCCCCTCCCCTGTGCTCCCTTCCTTCCCTGTGTTCTTTCTTTCCAACATCATAAGCATTATACAATATATTAATGGAATTATATATTCATTATACTTCTACTGTTGTATCTGTATTTGTCATTTATGTGGAGCATTTGTAAGGTGATATCCTGTATAGAGAGATATTTATATATATATACATATATATATATATATATATATATATATATATATATATAGATATATATATATATATATATATATATATATATATATATATGTACATAATGTATGCCTTGCCCTAATCAAGTGGTTTTGATTGGTTAGCATTATATACTTACTTAATAATCAACAATGATGTTTCCACATGTATTTTTCTATGTAATTTGTGGACACTACATATGTAGAATTCATACATATTATGATTTAAGGTATTATACCATTGCAGACTATTGTACTATGATAATTATACCATAGTCTGCATATCAAACTATTTTATTATATTTGTATATATATATGTGACTAACGAGTTTGAGTCCAATGTGTTGAAATTTGCATAATTTTCCAATTAGGTGCAACACATTAGTCAATTAGTAGAAGGGAGGTATAAATAACACCCTCCCTTCATGCTTGTTACACTCCTTGAGAAAGGGCAAACTTGCCTGAAACGCGTGGGAGGAGGTCTTCTAGTCATGTCTTGTTAGTATCTGCTTTATGTAGTTTAATACATTGATTTTACCATCCTACCTGGTGAGTCTGCTGGCATCGATCTTCTATCTTCTTGTCTACATCCGAATCGTGGCTGCGCAAGTGAAGTACGTCCTTCACCCCTGGAGGGGAAAGTGCAGTCGTGAGCAGAGGGGACGGACCATCGTGAGTATCCACTCCATCCGTTAGCTGTCGCATCTGCAGCCGCTCGCCATAGATTGAGAACGGGACTGCACACAGCCGCAACCCCATACATCCATTAGACTTTATTCCTTGCCCTACTTATCAACCATATACAGGCTAATAGCCATAAGGTGTTTATCCTGGAGTCGCCAGTCAGTTCTTCTTGGTCTGCATATCCACACCGCCTGGACTTGGATTTACACCTGGATACTTATATCATCTATCTTCACAGACTCACCAGTGTTCCAGCAGGTAATATTAACCCTGGATTTTATTTCATCGATGTGATACTTTTAAGTGTTTCTTTTTTGACTCCTTGTTCTTCTACACTGTTGCTGGACTCAATACTCAATTGACATCACATTATACTTTGAAAATTATTCAGTATGGATATACCTACAGTGTCTCCACAAGATTTAAATTCTCATTTTGCCTTTAATTGTTTTAATTTGGCAGCTAGCACCAAAAAAGCTGAGTCTTTTTTTGATCAGGACTGTAATATTCTATGTGAGGATATACAAGATCTTAAAGCGCAATTTTTTCGTTTAGAAAAATGTATATCGCATGATTTAAAATTATGGTGGGACATTGTTACACTGGAGAATTTTGGAGGTCTCCGAATGACAAAAGCTCCATCATTTGGATTTGAAACACACGAATTTGAGAAACAATGGAACCTAATTTTGGACCAGTGTCCCTTTAAATTAATTGAATTAATTATTCAACACAAATCCAAAAAGAAAATCACTTCACACAAGCATGTTATAGATCTACAATCTCAATTGCAGGCTTTCACCCATATAGACCGGTTCAAAGATATGGACAAATTACTATCACAGAGAATTAAAAATCTAGAAAAAAAGTATAATGCTGGCCAAACAAACCAAATATGAAAGGGACAAAATTGATTATCAGAAAAGAACAAATTTATCTTTGGCAGAAACCACATACGAGCAAAACAACCTTTAAGAAAAATCCACAGAATATGAATCACAATAGTAATAAGAAAATTACTTCTAAACCCAAATCAATACTCAGGAAAAATTCAAAATCAGATGCACACACAGGAAAAAATATAGAATCAGATATTTCAGACTCTGAACATATCCCTCCAAGTGTGTCCTTCTCAGGTACTGAATCCGGAGCATCTTCCAATGAAGAAATTCTTCTACCACGGAGAACACAGACATATGCCATGAATACATCTGGACGCCAGCAGTCAAAAAACGACACAGACGGAGAAGAAGATCCAGGAATAAGCTGGTGGGTGGCCCCTGCAAAAAAGATGAGGCACTGAAATTAGAAGACACAAACATTCTAAATATCTCTAAATACACACTGTCACAATCTGAACTGAGTGTGTTGAATTTGGGACTTACATTTGCACCGGATAGAAATTTTGATTTATTCTCCACTATAGTGGATCTTCACCGGTTCACTAGGAAGTTAACTCTCAAAAGTTTTTTCAAGCACAAAGACAGTTCAATACCTATACCTAACCATGGTGATCTACAGACAGTATCCATGAGACCCAATGTCCACAACGTAATATCAAATAATGAAGAACCATGTCCAATTCCAATTTTTGATATTAAGAAGCAGTTCACATTTCGTGATAATTGTCATATACAGGACTTGCTAGAGCTGTTGAATGATCAACCAGAGACTGGATATGATTCACAAAACTTTCTGGGTAGCCAATCGTCAGGTTTCAAAAACAAATCTAAGTTTCATCCCATGTATTTCACAGGTCATGCAATCAATGTGTTTCAATCAGCCGTGGAACGGGATCTACTACTGCTCTCCCAAGGTATTACCACAACCAAAAATGTTGTTCATAGTTCAAACAATCTGAACTTCACACAAAGACAAGCTATTCAATCTTTAAAAGAAAATAATCTTATTGTGGTTAAGAATGCCGATAAAGGGGGAGCAGTGGTGGTCCTAGACTATGCTTACTATGTAGAAGAGGCCTTACGCCAACTCCATGATGACAAATCCTATACCAAGTTACATACAGTATGGATCCAACTCAGGGTTTCCTATTGGAATTATATGAACTATTAGAGTTTGGCAGGATCCTTCAAGTACCCTCTGTACAAGAATATGAATATCTACATAGTACTCACCCGGTTCTACCCATATTCCATCACCTCCCTAAAGTTCACAAGTCCCTTCTCCACCGCACAGGTAGACCCATTGTTTCTAGTATTGGTTCACTGGGGGAGCACTTTTCACAATACGTTAATCACTTTCTTCAACCTCTAGTCACTTCACTTCCTTCCTACCTTTTAGACACCTCACACGTTTTATCTAGTTTTTCTGATTTTACTTGGTCACCATCACATCTTTGGGTCACGTTAGATGTGTCTTCGCTTTACACTATTATTTCACATGAACATGGTCTACCTGCTGCACGACACTTTTTGGAATCTGATGCCACACTTGCTCCAGCTCAGATCACCTTTTTGCTGAATGCCATCAGATTCCTCCTCACTCACAATTATTTTATGTTGGATGGGGGTTTCTATCTCCAAACATGTGGGACCGCCATGGGATCATCATTTGCGCCTTCCTATGCCAATCTCTTCATGGGGTGGTGGGAAAATACCCATGTGTTTGGAGATAGGAACCCCTATCGACATCACATTATCACATATCACCGTTATATAGATTATCTCATTATAGTTTGGTCTGACACAGTCTCACAACTGTATGCCTTCTTCACTTATCTCAACACCAACACTTATAATCTGTCATTCACATATCACTTTCACCATCACCGCATACAATTCTTGGACTTGTGTCTGTATGTAGGTATGGATAGTCGAGTATATACCAACATATACCGGAAGCCCAACTCTAGGAATACACTTTTGCACGCATCTAGTTGCCATAGCCCAAATCTATTTAAAGGATTACCCTATGGACAGTTCCTTCATTTACGTAGGAACTGTTCTACGATGGAACACTTTGACAATAGTTCCTATGATCTCATTAAAAGATTTTTAGATAGAGGCTATGACCCACTATCAGTGCAATGGGCATATACTAAGGCCAGAAATAAACCTAGGGATGATCTTATCAATACTGATCTCTCCAGCTTTGCTCATACAAAACAGAACAATACATTTAAACAGAATGACATAAATCAATGTGAACCACCATTCTTTATCACTCATATAGCCGTCAAGCTATGAACATCAAATCAATAATTAGGAAACACTGGGCCATTCTCAATACAGATGTTCTCTTAAAGGACATGGTATCTATGGACCCAACATTTGTCTTTCAAAAAGCACACACACTGGGCAGCCTAGTTTCACCAAGTATGATCTCAGACAAGAACAAATACAACAAAAACATGCTATTCCCAGATCTAATAGGGTGTTTTAAATGCGGGAAATGTAAAATATGTCAATATGTCCAAAAATGTAAAAGTTTCACTAACACTGAACAAACTAAAGAATACAGAATCCTTTCATTTGTGACGTGTAACACGGATCATGTAATATACATGATCACCTGCGGATGCAATAAACGATATGTGGGTCTAACAACCCGCTTATTTAAAATAAGGATGTTAGAACATATTAGACATATTAATAATTTGGACATTACACGTCCCATGTCTAATCACTTTATGGAATGCCAGTCAGGTAGTCTCAGAAATGTAAAATGTGTAATTCTTGAACATATTAGACCCCACAAACGAGGTGGAGATCGATCCAGGGCTCTTTACCAACGTGAAACGTTCTAGATCTTCACCATCGACACATAAATACCTAAAGGCCTCAATACAGAATGGGACCTGAAGGTTTTTCTGTGATCTTACACTAGGGTTACTAATGGGTATTACTGTATTCCATGTTCCTTCCTTACAACCCTCACACACTCCCCCCCCCTCCCACACACCCCTCCCTTTCCACTCCAACCACCACCTCCCCTGCCCCCCTCCCCTGTGCTCCCTTCCTTCCCTGTGTTCTTTCTTTCCAACATCATAAGCATTATACAATATATTAATGGAATTATATATTCATTATACTTCTACTGTTGTATCTGTATTTGTCATTTATGTGGAGCATTTGTAAGGTGATATCCTGTATAGAGAGATATTTATATATATATACAGCAGCGGCAGCTCTTATTCGAGCAAATGCCGCTGGCTGTATGAGGCTGGGAAGCGGGTAGCCGCGGCGCGTGGCGGCGCACTGTGACGTCACAGTCACATGCGCGCCCGGCTTCCCCGTCTTCCCCGGCTTCCCCAGGCTTCCCCGACACCCCTGGACATCAAATTAAGGTAAGCGGGGGTGCGGGGAAGCAGAGGGGCAGAGCAGAAGCCGGGCTCGGGGTCCGGAAGCATAATAAGTTGCGCGCGAGTTGGAGGGGGGGTGCGTGGGGGAAACGCGGCGGCGCGCGGTTATTACTGGCGGCAGCTGGGGTAGATCCCGGCATGCCGCCGGCATTTAGTGGGATAAAGTATGTCGCTACTGTACATATATATATATATATATATATATATATATATATATATATATATATATATATATATATATATGTACATAATGTATGCCTTGCCCTAATCAAGTGGTTTTGATTGGTTAGCATTATATACTTACTTAATAATCAACAATGATGTTTCCACATGTATTTTTCTATGTAATTTGTGGACACTACATATGTAGAATTCATACATATTATGATTTAAGGTATTATACCATTGCAGACTATTGTACTATGATAATTATACCATAGTCTGCATATCAAACTATTTTATTATATTTGTATATATATATGTGACTAACGAGTTTGAGTCCAATGTGTTGAAATTTGCATAATTTTCCAATTAGGTGCAACACATTAGTCAATTAGTAGAAGGGAGGTATAAATAACACCCTCCCTTCATGCTTGTTACACTCCTTGAGAAAGGGCAAACTTGCCCGAAACGCGTGGGAGTTGGTCTCCTAGTCATGTCTTGTTAGTATCTGTTTTATGTAGTTTAATAAATTGATTTTACAATCCTACCTTGTGAGTCTGACATCTATAGGAGCCGCGCTGGCATCGATCTTCTATCTTCTTGTCTTAAATCTAGGCAAGGTCCAGATATGACGATTCTAAAAACAAGTTACAAAGTCATTGGCTTTGCACAAAAACATGCGCTGTGGATGCAAAGAGTGAACAATAATGTGCTTGATATGTTGGCAATCTGTGTGCAAATAATCGTCAAACGAGAAAGCAGGAGGTTAAAAATGTAATTCAGCGCCACATCAATGCATTTTAAAATAAGTAATATTTTGGAGCTATTGACACTACCTAACACAAATGGATTCACAACGTATTCTTGATTGGTACTTAAAATGAAATGTCAACAGTAGTAGAAAAGCAGCTGAATTCCCACTTATCTGACAATTCTGTTAAAATACTATTTCAAAATACCCAAGATATTTCTGAATTCTTTATAAAATTTGGAAGAGAAGAAGCATCAGTTAAGCAACATTTAAACAAAATAGCATTATTTCCTGGCATTACTTCTCTCTCCTCTCTCTTGTCTGGATAAGTGTAACGCCAATAATGTGACATTATGTTCATGTTTTTGCATATAATTAGCTTTGAGCATATAATGCTAGTACAGTAAACATAACATTTGTTCCTGTTTTAACAACGTTTTGTGGATCTAGTCCTAAATGGGCAACTTTATAACACTATAAGCAGTAAATGGTTTTACTGTAAATCTGTTCCTTGGACACTTTAGAGGGCTCTTACTTGATTCAACGCCAGACAGTACTTTCTCAGATAAAGAGCATGTTAAAGATGTTTGTTTGGTTGCCACTATGCCTCATCCAGTTCCGGCTTGATTGCGGTGCTATCGACGCCACTGCACCGAGCCCCGCGGTTACAGAGGCCCTGCGCTCTTCCCCACAACAATTAAACTGATTGCTGGTGCAGAGCGTGAGGCCTGTATAATACTTTTACCTTCTCCTCCCCATCACTTCCTGCTGGGGCCCTCATCATGCAGCCGTGATGTCAAATGGCGTTGCGTTGCCATGATAATGGGACATCATGTCGTCATGGCAATGCGACGGCATGTGACGTCGAGGCGCCATGATGAGGGACCCTGCAGGAAGGAAAAGGTAAAGGCTCCGCCCTACATGTCTGCACCGAGTCCCGCAATATTCCCAGCCGACCCTGGCCATATACTTTCCTCCCAAGCTCAGCCCATTAACTGGTTTATTTAGGTATCTTCTCAGCCTCATCATTTTACAGGAATTTCCTGCACGTGCCCTGCATATATGCACTGCAGTCATAGGGCAAATGTGTAGTGGGAGTCAAAAAAGTCACTACCTGTCAGCCCCTTAGCAGTCAGCTGTGCTGATTGCATCACATAACTTTTCATGGCCTATAAGAAGGCACCAGCCCTGTCCTTTGCTTCACAACAAGTTTGCTTGCCCGGAGGCAGGTAATCCTGTTCCACTACTACTTGGAAGCTCCCTGATGATTATTCCCAACACCTGGTACTGAATCTGGCTAGACCTCTTTCACTGCTGCCTGCTCCCTGCTCTGACCTTTGGCTTGATTGACCATTCTTCTGTTTGCTGCCTGCCCCGACCTGGGATCGCCAGACTGCCCCACCTGCATGCTCCAGCCTGGACTCTCTGCTGCCAACGCACCGCAGAGCTGGCTCCAGCTACATGCAACAACCCCTGATGAATTTGCTCTACGTACTCTCCACCTACTGCACGACACACTTTATTCGAGCAAATACCCAGTATGTACCTGGCAGATACCTGGAATGCGCCGCTCCTCACCTCTGACAAGCCCCGTTGCGTTTGCCTTCCCAGCCTGGGTTCATGCCTGGCTGACGGGCGGCTGATCTGTTAAATTATAATGATTAGGATTTAATAGGCTGCAATGCTTCGCGTGTCTACCAGATGGCATAAATTCATGAATTGTAATGCAGTATATATATATATATATATATATACTGTGCAGTATTGCAGCCAGCGGGAATAAAATGCTTCAATCCCTGCCTGGAAAATAACCCAATGCACTCGGGCAGAAAACAGTCACAAACCTCAATACACCCGGGTATACCCGAATTCGTGGGACTAGCCGAGCTCGAATAAAGTGTGTCGCCAGTGTAAATTTCCCTTATTTAATCTTATGGTACCTAGCAGTATGCAAGTCTGTTTGTTTCTGTTAGTTTTAATTTTGTTATGGTGATTTATTTTTGTTTTTCCATGTCTCAGAATCCTACAGTAAGCGTCGCAAACAGCTTTTCTGATGCTAAATTGAAGCACAGAAATGCTAGGTTTGCATGTTTGGACCTTTTGTACTAACCTGAAGTTTCTGAATCTGCACCATCGGCATAGTCTGTTTTTCTTGTTTTTGGCACACAGAAATGGCCAGCACTAGGTATACAGATATGCAGATAGTACGTACTAAAAAATTATGTTTCTATGTGCCTCCCCCCCCCCCCACCAAAGCGTCAAGATCTACGTGTGTGAATAATAAAATGTCTTTTTATATTGTTGGCACAGAATGAAGTTGCTATGTATTGACCAACAATGTATTAGATGCTGCACGGATATTTTATTGTATACTGTGTAGGTTAATAAACTGTATTATTTCCATGGCATGGCTATTATAAATATTATTACACTAACAATTATAGTTACTAACACTAGTTATAATTCAAAAGATACACATAATTCTGTTTGAATTTAAATTGGATTCATCAGGTAGTCAACATGATGCAATGTGTCAAACTTTATTTCAATCATCGAACTATGGGACACATGCATCAAGTCTACATAAAGGTTATCACACCCGTTCCAGTGTTCACTACAATTAAATTAAATGGACGTTAACACCAATATACATGACGCCTTCATACACAGGAGGATCTACTGAATATTGACTCCGTTTTAATGGAGTTTGATGTATCTAGGCCTACGAGCCACTGACTTGAACTACCACTGACTTGAATATCCACTTTGCAGTTACATGAATAAGGCCATAAATGAAGGAATACATTGAAACAAATGTAGCACCCTTATCCAACACCCCCCCCCCTCCCCGTCCCCTCCTACGGGGGACCTGCTCTTCTGGGATAAGTGCCACATGTTCCCAGTGTGGTTATGCATACCTGTAGGCTCACAGCAGATGGAGTGTTCTTTAGATGGTATAGGGAGGTTCAACAGGACAGGTTCTTAGCTCAGATCTTCCAGGAAAGTGCCTCCATCTTGCAGGGCTTGCAGGGGTTTGTAACCCTGCCCCATAACAGGGCAGGTTCGGGTACTGACAGGCATCGCACCACTGGCATGTGTTCCAGTCAGTACCATTCCAGGCATGACACTCCTAACTGCCGTTAGGCCTGCACCTGGATAGGATAACATTGTATCCTATCCAGTCTGCAACTAATATGCTAGGTGTCTGTGCAGGAGTTTAACCCCAACACTGCCTGTTCCTATTAGGACTTATAATGTTAGGACAAAAGAAAACGGTATAGCCAGGGGCACTAGACTGCACAAATATATTTAAAGCAGCAATCCTCCCGAAGCCTATATGAGTTTAGCTCTTCCAATGTTAGTATCTTGCTCCCCCCCCCCCCCGTGCATGTCCTATTTATTTAATTATTTTTTAAACCTACCAGACACATTATTTCAATCACATATCTCCTGAATGGAGCACCAGATTAAAAAAAAAATGGAAGAGCAAGTAAAGATCTATCAAAGTAAGTAAAATTTAAATGTGGAAAAAAGGACATTTAAATTAGACTCCTCCTTTAAAGTATTTCATTTTAAGAACAATGTTTATTATAAATAAGCAAATGTATTGTCAATAAGGATTAATTACAAACAACTATGTAAAAGTAACATGATAGGTCTTCATCAAGCACGTAAAGTAAGGAAACACATGGTTATGATTCTCCCCATTTTCTCCAATATGTTCCCAAACTGTGCAACAACTATAATGCCACATTACACCATTTTGTGTTTATTTGCTGTACATCAGAGAACAGCAGACACCCCAGCAGCAGTTCAATAAATAGGCACAACACTATTGGCAAGGTTAGTAGCTTTGACCGTAGAAGGTCCACCTTGAGAACATGTACAGTAGAGTAGGGGGTAGAATGGAAGAGCCCAGAATGTCTCATCATAGGTGCAGAGGGAGGAGACCAACTGGGAACAAGTACAATTTGGATGGACCTTTTGGCATAGAAAATGTGGGCGTAAAAATGTTCCACAGGGAACACAGAAAAACACCCACAACTACAACAGAAATAGTTTATGTAGTTTATGAGGAATGTAATAGTTTTTAAGGTATAGCTTTTTGTGGCTTTAGCACGCACCACAAGATATATTGTTTTGAAAAGGGTACATATAGTACCAAAGCTCCCTGGTGCTAAAACAGCAGCCATTTTATCCGAGGGAGAAATTCCAATAAAAATAATGGGGTTTTAGTTGATATATCTTGTGCTACTGTTTTGTATCATCATTGTAGCTAGGAGATATGTCTGGCATATGATCCCATAATTGCTATCTACAAGTAGAGAATATATTACTGTGGAAAGCAAATAAATATGCCTTATTTTAAAAATATGTGAAAAAAATAAAAATAAAAAATATATATAAATTTCTCTGCTTTAAAACATAGAAGCATGTGCCATATCTCCCAAAACCAACACATCTGCATCCCATTTTGTTTATTCTTTTTATTTGCTGAAACAATAATCCTCTCTAAAAGAATAGTTCCTTGTGGAGCAGTGGTGAAATTTACATCATTTATCAGTCTGTCATCTCTATGTTCAAATATCAGTACAAAAGTACAAATGAGAAACAAGCACAATGCTGTTAGGAATGACTCAGGTGCTTCAAATTCTATTGAACACATAAATAGCATAGGACCTGTACAAAGCATTAATAAAAAGAAGCCTCCTCCTGACATTCCATGGTGTCCTTGAACAAGGAACAAGCACTTACACACAATACATGTTTTAGTTGCATTTGTTAATCCAGTAATATATTTTTTCCAAACAATGGCAATGATTGATGCGAGAGAACTGTTTAGCTAGGGGCCCACGTCATATGAAAGTGCAATGCGCTGTATTCCTGCAACAAATGTGTTACGAAGTACAAAAAACGGGTCTGTGTTTAGTATATACTGTACTAAGAGAAGTTAGCAATTAAATACATTGACAGCATTTCATACCCAGAAAGCTAGGAAATTAATCTGACAAACGGCATATAGGTACCTATGGTTATAGGATAAATTGGAAGCAGCAACACTTGTCTAAAAATGTCATATTATTAAGAAGGACATTTTTCACAAAAGAGACTTTGGTATGATTCACCATTTTATTACTTTTCTTCAGGTTTCTGCACAGCGCACAATGTAAAAATAAAGCCTTGTTGAACAATAAAAAAACTATTATATATTGAGAGACTGAAACTTATATATTTTTCCCTTGAAGGCATATCTGAGAGATCAAAATTCTAAATCACTTCACTGCACGAAGTGGAAGTCAATCTTTCTCTACTGCTGTGACACTTTTTTTCACTAACAACTTTTCTTCTCTACAGGAACATCCTCACCTGCTGTAACTGGCCGTATTCTAAAATGTTATTTCATTAGCACCGGCTGTCATCTATATCTCTTCGCTTTTGACTGAAATCCTCATTTATAGCATTGTATAATGGAAATTACAGGGCACTAGTAAAATGTCAAATCATTTACAAATGGGGAGGTGTACATTATGTATCTGAGCATGTTTGACTGTGAGTCTACTGGAGACATGTGAGAGTACATAATAATTATTACTAATATGAATAAGCGCATCATTATTTATAAGTACAGCATATTCTGTGTGTGTGTGTGTGTACAAAATAGCAAATGATACTAATACAAAAACATGTTGGGAAAAAAAAAATCTGCCCATCTAGTCTGACAATGCCCCAAGGAGCTAATCAGTTGAGGTAAATCATAAACTTTCTCAGTACCTCTCACATTATGGTCCAATAGAGGATACATACTTTTGAGTGCTGTCATTCTGTTTCTCGCAGAATACAATTTGTCAAAATGTGTGGTACAGTCTGCATGCTAAGATGGCCATTTACAGTTGTACTTCTCCCCTTCTGCTGCTCCACTATGCAAATCCCTACACTGGCTTCCCATATGATCTAGAATGACATTTTAAACCCTAGTTCTGACTTGCAAAGCTTTCAATGACACTGACCCCACCTTACATCTCAGCCCTCATCCCACAAACAATCCCTAAACGCACCCTATGTTCTTCCCACGACATCCACCTCTCCTCCTGTCTTATTATGTCCCTTCACATCCCATCTCTAAGAGTCCTCTGGTGCTGCCCCCTCTCTCTGGAATTCCCTACCACGTACAAAAAGACTCTTCGTTCAGCTTTTAAACATTTAAAAACTCTCAAAATCACCTTTTGAAGGAAGCCTATTTGGCATTCTCCTAACATCCACCTCCCAACCATATTGGTAACAGCAGAGCGGCTGAACCAAACTCCATGCTATCTAACACCCCCTAAAATCCACACCACTAAAGCTCAATAGATCCAGCGGTGCGGCTGAACCATACCCCAGCCTGAGGCACACTCCAATTCCACAATGTGCCGCCACTTTATCTTTTGTTTCTACATTACCCCTTATTCCCTCTAGATTGAAAGCTCTCAGCAGCAGGGTCCTCATTACCTTCTGTATCTGTTTGTGCTTGATTGTCATTCTGTTTATGCAATTGATGTCACTCTGTTCCCCCACTGTACCGCGCTGCGGCATATGTTGGTGCTTTACAAATAAACAATAATAATGTAGCCACTATTATTGCACCTACTGGCACCAGCATGTTAACAGCATGACAGCGCCGTCCCTTTCTCATCATTGAGCGTTCATGGGGTGACCACTACTTGTTTTATTTACTATCCAATAGTATCAGTACTAAAAATGTATTTCTAGTCACAAACTATTGGTTCTACTGCCTATTTAAAGACCACTTTGTATAACCCTTTCTACTTTATAAGCATAAATATTGTGTTATGGATTAGAATAGCTTTACCCCAATGGTACCCCATTTATTTGCCATTAACCCCAATGGTAAATAAATGTAAAACATGTCACGTACAGAACCACTACTTTTATTAGGTCTGTTCATCCACTGCACAGTTATGGACAGTTCATCCCCTGAATAGATCTGCATCACAGAGCAGTCTCTTACAACATACAGTAAATAGGTACAGGCCTATATTTATTTAACAGTCCTTTCATATGACACCTTCTAGCAGTGGAAGACAACTTGCAGCCCATTGACTTGAAAATATGTCCCTATGTGCACTGCATAATAATCATGTGTGTGTGTATATTTGTATTTAGTATAGAATATCAAGGCTCACCTGAAAAAAAACCTCAGCTGAACTTAAGAATAACTGAAATTTACTCAATATTGAAGGAAGCTGACATTTTGTTCCTGCAGAATCTTCCATCACCATAAAAAATTGTGAGTGCAGTGTTTATCTGCCACTTTCTGTGTTTTCTGGGAGATACTCCGGACTATTGATGTGTTCAGTAAGAAAATTACAAAAAACAGTTAAACAGTGATAAGAGTATAACGCAATATGTACTCACACGGGCCTGTGTGGTACTGGGTAGTACTATTGGTATCTTTATTTTCTTTCTCTCCTTCTTGCTAGTCAGTCATGCTCCTTCTCCCTCTGTACATCATGGATAGACCACTCATGGCGCCTGTTGTGGAAGACCGCGCCACACAGATGAATAAAAATAAGTTTATTTGGCAAAGAATGTTAGACAACAATTCGCTAAAAAAACTGCTCAGGGACGCCGACGTTAACCTCCCGCTCTCCGGTGCAGTGTGCTCCTGTTCGCCGCGTCCGGTCTACAGGACTGTTCACTGTCAGTGCAGGCGCAATCTATGGTGTCCTCGAGTAGACACACAACTTCTGGTCCAGGTATCTGCACACACAATGCGTGTTTCGGATAATTGAATCCTTCGTCAGGTGTGGCGGCCATCTTGTTCCACCTCGCGCATGCGCAGGAGTCAGCATAGCGGCGGACATTACACCCAGGGCTCCGCAAGGGAACTACAGCTCCCAGCAGCTCCAGGGGCTATTAGTCAGGTGATGCACCACAGCCAATAGGGTTGCTAGGATCTTGGCAGCGAGATAGATACATTTGGCGCGCGGAGTGGGACCACGCCAGAAGGAGCCAGAACAGAGAAGGGGAACGTAGGGTCTGAGTGTCAGTGGCACTCAGATTAGGCCAGGGTCCCAGGTATGCCCCACTCAAGTGAGCTTGTTGTTGCTTCAGGGAAGGCCCTACATAGAGACGCTTCCCCATTTACTGGGTAGTGTCAAGGACACAGAGGAAGACGCCGCGCGGTGATTTCTCCCTTTGGTCTGGGATCAGACCACCTATAAACACAGACTCTTAAAGGTGGGACCCTCCTACCGAGGTGGACGCCATCGTGGACGGTGACATCGCTGGATCAGCGGATCCCCATCGTTAAGTCGGCCGCACTGAGTACTGGAGTACTCGGCAGGTACCTCACAAAGTGCACCAACAACTCACGGGGTAGCACTACTTCCTACACTTTTGGGTGGGCCTGAACATTGCGGAAAAGGACATCATGGTATTGGTGCCTAGCACCTAATGTACTTTGGGGACACTCATTGGTGTACTGAGTTGGGGGTTGTTATACTGTGTGGTACAGGGTACTGTTGATGGTGTATAGTAAAGGTTGTTATTATATATACAGACGTGTGTGTGTGTGTATTACTGATATTGTTCCTGGGAGGGGCTTATCCTGCTGCGTCAGGATTCCTTTCAGGTGGAGGCACTGCATCGAGATGGATATCCATGCACCCTAGGCTCCCAGTGGCAGAGGCTCCGGCCTTCTGTGAGCCAACAGGTAACGGCAGTACCGGTAGTCTCTTTAGTAAGGGGGAAAGAGGGCTACATATGCTAAAAGTCAATAAATGTCCTCTTTGATTAAAGTTACACCAATCAGACAATTCCTGCAATTCAAGAGAAATTGTAGTGATGTCCAGACTTTTGAAATAAGATTACGAGAGATGACACAGCGACTTAAAGCTAGAGGCTGATCAAATTAATCTATTAATAGAGGTTAATTGCAAGCAAAACATTTCATGTTCTGATCTTCTATTTTCGATGAGGTCTTATAAGATTCATCACAGGTTATTTAACACATTGGAATGACTTGTGTAGGATATTAGATAAACAGGGTTATTTAGGATCTGAAGGCAGTCTTACGTGATTATACACAAATGATAGGTACACAGTCTACATATCTCAAAGACATTCTTTTTAAGTCATTTTGGTAAGACGCCTTCAGATACTTGATGGTTAGGCAATCATAAAAATATTCCTAAAGGGAATTTTCCCTGTGGTGTATATGTAATGGACCCGATGCAAATTTAAAAAGTATACTGTTAAAGCTTTTTATTGCAAATAAATAGGTCTTAATTATGTTGCAGTATGTCCTTGTAACTTGATCTACAGTATGTAGGAAAAACCAGAAGACAATTTAAATTCAGGGCAATAGAACATGTGAATGCAATTTTGAAGAATGATTAATGAATTTAAATTGCTAAACATTTCAATGAGTCACCAATGATCTCCTAAACATTTTAGAATCTCTGGCATTGAACATGATAATATTGGTATTTGACAAGGCAATTGAGATTGGACTTCAACATACAGATCAATGTGGATTCTCTTTGCAATAAATACCCTCTCTTTCAGTAGCTTTAATGAAGAACTGTGTTTTCTATGTGTAGCTAAGCCTCCTTAGGCTACTAATTATCTGGCCCCTCTAGCACTGTAAGTCCCAGTAAAGAGTGGGCATGGTTGTATTGTTATATGTGTGCTACCTAATAAAGTTCAGGAGTATCCTGGTATTACAAGGGGGTGGGGGGCTATGACTTATAGGAGGCCATCTTACAAGCCACTCTTCTGGAAAGGAGGGGGTTTCCATCTAGAGTTTAGAGTAAGTGTTTTTGGGAGTTAGTTCTGTGCTGCACTCCCTGCTATGAGGACGCAGCAGTAAGCCTCTCCTGGATAGGAGGGGCCTGGGGCCTTAACCTGTTAGGGGGTAAGGTATGTTGAGGAGGGGTGCTCAAGGCCTCAAGCCTGGGGTACTGCCTTCAGGAAAAGAAGCCTGTATGCTGTACTTAGCCCAATAAACCTCAGTTATATCAACTCTGGTGTGATGTTTGATGTGTTAATTATCAAGAAGAGTTGCCCCTGAGCTGCACCAGGATCCTCCTGGACCGCTGGACCATCCCTGATAACCTGTTCTCATGTCTCCCTATACCACCGCAGAGATCTCTGTTCAATCTAACAGGTATGCACCAGCACCAGAATACACCAGTAGCTACATAATCTCACATAGGGTGGGGGAAAAGGTGCTACAAATGGAGGCACTGCTGAGATAGAATCAGGACTGACTTTTGCAGCAAGGAGGAAAAGAAGGAACTCTTCAATCTACATGCAAGTGAACCTCTGTTTGAGCAGCTGCAGCCATGCTAACACAGCACCCGAAAAGGGACCCGTATCATGTGCTTTATCAATGTAAAATGGTGGTTCCCGCCAAAAACAGGAGACCACTTGGCAGCTTGTGCAAAGTTGCAAGACTCTGTTGCAAATTGCTGGGTTGGTGCAAAGCCTAGCCGTGCCATCCTGGCAGAATTTTCCGGGATTGGCCCGAAAGCCAAGTCACACCCTTTTCTCCACAGCCCTACTATTGCATTACCAGAGGGAGGAGCTGAAGGCATATCTATCTGCTTCGAGCCGCGGATGTGGGGAGTTAGCCACAGTCGCAGGTAGTAGTATTGCTGCACAGACGCACTCCTACTCGCTCCCTCCCAAATAGCTGCGACGATGGATGAGAAAAAAGGCACTCACTTAGTTCTCCACGGAGTGCTGCTTTTACTGCCCCATGATGGGGAGTACTCACTCCGGTTGGTCTGCCCATTGTGTAAACGGGTGGGCATGCACTGGGATCCACTTCCCGGTGCTCTGAATGCCACGCACCGTACCTTCGCCTCCAGGGCCCTGGAGCGGAGACATCTAAGACCCTGCAGAACTCTGGGGGACTTCCCGATATCCACGGGTTTCTCCAAAGACTGATAGAGATGGCTAGACAGTCGTCCAAGAGCTACCAGCCCGATTTCTGGATAATGCTTCAGCACCTGCTCGATTCCGAAATCCGTATGGGAGCCGCAGTTCCCAAAGTATGGACGCTGAGCAGGCTCCCTTGGAGCCCTGGGAACTGACTTCAGACCCTGAGGAGTTAATTGTGACAACCGATACAGGGCCCGGTCCCCTCTACCTATTTCCCCGGTAATGGCTGTGGCCCCCTCTTGTGTGACGGTTACCCCAATTGTGATGGTTAAAGTGTCTGAAGGGGCGGAACCTCTACCGTGGTGGGACCCACTATTTAGGGGATATGTGCCGCATCTAAAACTGACCCAGTTTGTGCTGGAAAGGGGTTCCCAGACCGATCATTGGTGGAAGGAGAGCCAGTTCTATGAAATTCTGCAGGAGGCAGAAATTATGCGGGTGCGCTGTACAAAAATGGAGGCAAGCCTTTTCTCAAAACCAGAGGGAGAGGAATCAGTTAGTGAGCCTCTATGGAAAGGATCCATCTACTGGGTATTGCCAGGTCAGGCCTACGGGCATAATTTAACCAAGAGTAGTCACGCTGATAGTGTGTTGGTTCAAAAGTTTAGACTGGAAGGGTATGATTATCCCTACCTTCCTGAATCTCTACTGCGAACAGCTGAAGTTTACCGGGATGAGTGGGTGTGCGCAGCCATAATAGATTACATGAAGGTGCAGGCCAACAATAGTATGCACAACAGGGAAGACAGAACCTGCTATTTAATGAAAGTTGGCAGGTAGGCCGCAGGGTCCACTTTGATACAGTGGAGAATATTGGGGGTCTGGGCGCAAGCGCTGCTATTCAGTGACGGTATCGGATAGTAAAGGGAATCTTATGCTCAAGCCAGACCCAGCTCACTATTACAGATGGTCTTAAAGTACTGTTATGCCATGTTGTAATGTTGACTGCCATTTTATTTTCATTGTATAAATATGTGGTGGATGTTATACCCTCATGCGGGTCATGCGGGATTTCAAAACTAGAGGGAGGATGTAGCCAAGCCTCCTTAGGCTACTATTTCTTTGGCCCCTTTAGCACTGTAAGTCCCAGTAAAGAGTGGGCAGTGGTGGGAACAAATCCTGCAGGGCCTGGTTATCTTGTTATATGTGTGTTACTTAATAAAGTTCAGGAGTAGCCTTGTATTACAAGGGGGGCCTATGACTGCTAGGAGGCCGACTAACAAGCCACTCCCCTGGGAAGGAGGGGGTTTCCCTCTAGAGTTTAGAGTAAGTGTTTCAGGGAGTTAGTTCTGTGCTGCACTCCCTCCTATGAGGACCCAGTAGTGAGCCTCTCCTGGATAGCTGTGAGCTGAGGCCTTGCCCTGTTAGGGGGTAAGTTATGATGAGGAAGGGTGCTCAAGGCCTCAAGCCTGGGGTACTGTATTCAGGGAAAGAAGCCTGTATGTTGTACTGAACCCAATAAACCCCAGTTATATCATCTATGGTGTGATGTTTGAAGTGTGAACTATCAAGAAGAGTTGTCTCTGAGGTTCAACCTGGCTGCACCAGGATCCTCCTGGGCTGGAGGCGCTTCGCTGACTAATGGACCATCCCTGATTGCCTATCCTGATGTCTCCCTATATCACCGCAGAGATCTCAGGGGCCTTCTGTTCTACCTCACAGGTATGCACCAGCACCAGAATACACCAATACCTACATCATCTCACATAGGGTGGGGGAAAAGGTGCTACATATGTTTTTTGTAATCTATTATATTTTTTCCTCTAGTATTTTATAAATGTGTATAAATGTATTACTTTGTTCAACTTCTAATTCAACAGAGTTTAAAGTTTGAGCTTGGTCACATTTGATTGTCATTACACAGAAGAATCTCCCTGCGAGGATGCCAAACATGCATTAGTACCATGTGCCTGAAACATACCTTACCATGACAGTTAAACTGTATATGAATGATTCGCCATGTCTTATTCAGAACTGGAGCAAGCTGCATGGTTACGGGATTGTGAGTAATAAAAATCTGTCAATTGGTTACAGTACATAGAGGCAGAAGAGAGTAAATACAGTAGACTTTGTATAAAGGAACAAATTATATGAGAGATCACTTCCGATATAGGGGCCTATGCAGTAAACGGCGATAAGCCCCATCTCGCCAGTTTTTTGGCAAATATGCCTACTGCGATTCAGTAAGTGCCAAAAAGCTGGCGAGATAAGGAAAATGTGCCGTTTTTTTTTGGCGGAAATTTAAACTCGCCGCGCGCTTGGCGAGAAGCCCTACCCTCGCCAGTTTTCTAAGTCGCTGTATTCTAGTAGCGCCGATCAGCATCTTGGCGCTGATCGTCGCTCTAGAATGGGGAAATGTTCTCCAAAACGCCCCGCCACAAAAAAGTTGGCAAGAAGCTGGGGCTGAGCGGCTATACGGGACTTAGAAAAAATCAGGCCCTTTTCCTGCCTTGGATTGATGCCGGGGGTCTCCGGAGCTGATACCCATTAATACCAGCACCGGAGACCCCCAGCATGCATCCGAGCCAGGAAAAATGCACTTACAGTCACTTCATTACCTTAGAGGCTAACCGCAAAGGCAATGAAGGGGTTAAGTAACATTAGCATGTTTATTGGGTTTCAATTGCCCCCAATAAACATCGCAATACACAACACACCCACCCCCTGTGCCCCCAACAACTCCTATACCCCCTTATATACATTACATCTATTATTATTTTAGGCACAGGAATGATACTAGAGGCCAGCGGTGGCCCTCGGGTGTTCCCGCAGGTGTCTGGGGGTCACCGCTTGGCAGCAGTACCAATTCTGTGCCACAAAAAAATAAATAACAAATACATAAATAATTTTAAATAAATGACCTCCCATCCCCCCGTAGCACCAAAAACACATAAAGTAAAGTAATGGGCAAAATAACTATTAAACATACAAACATACAGTTATCGCTCAATACCCAAACATACAGATTAGTATTAGGCTCCAGGTGCGTAGGGAGAAATTGAGGCACAAACAAAAATGGTGAACAGAGTCACCTAGATCCCTGTTAGCACGCACTCATGGTGCACAAGTATATTAGCAAGGATGAATATCCACTGATTTAACAAGTGTCCCACTACCCCAATGAGGGTATAACAATAATGACAGACGAGAAGTCTGTGTAAAAACAGAAAATAACAAAACTTTAATGTTGACAAGTAGTCACGCCGAAACAAGTGTAAGTATGTACATGTGAATTAAAAGAGGAATAAAAAATGATCCCCTGAGGGGAGGGTGCCAGGTAAGAAACTGGTTGTGAGATCAATCAGCTTAATAGCTATAGGGGCTATGCACTAAGCAGTGATAAGTCATTTTAAGAGTGCAAAGTGCTCTTAGGACGTGAAGTTCCGCCGAGTGCTATTCACTAAGCCGCGCAAACAGGCACTTTGCGCTCTAAAACTGAATTATTCCTGGAAATTTTTCAAAGTCCAACTTTGCTCGTACGATGAGCTGTTTGTACTGAATCCTGCCCTTCTGCATGATTCACTAAGCAACGCAAACTTATCGTACGTATAAAGAAAAAATAAAGTTGGACTCAGTAATAATATATGCGCCTGGATGAAAACTGGTTAAAGGACAGACAACAGAGGGTTGTCATAAATGGAACTTTTTCAGGTTGGGCTAAAGTCGTGAGTGGAGTACCTCAGGGATCGGTACTGGGACCCCTGCTTTTTAACTTGTTTATTAATGACCTTGAGGTTGGGATCGAGAGCAAAGTCTCCATCTTTGCTGATGATACTAAATTGTGTAAGGTAATAGAATCAGAGCAGGATGTAATTTCTCTTCAGAAGGACTTGGAGAGACAGGAAACGTGGGCAGGTAAATGGCAGATGAGGTTTAATACAGATAAATGTAAGGTTATGCATTTGGGATACAAGAATAAAAAGGCCACTTACAAATTAAATGGAGATATATTGGGGGAATCCTTGATGGAGAAGGATTTAGGAGTGCTTGTAGACAACAGGCTTAGCAATAGTGCCCAATGTCATGCAGTAGCTGCAAAGGCAAACAAGATCTTATCTTGCATCAAACGGGCAATGGATGGAAGGGAAGTAAACATAATTATGCCCCTTTACAAAGCATTAGTAAGACCACACCTTGAATATGGAATACAATTTTGGGCACCAATCCTAAGAAAATACATTATGGAACTAGAGAGAGTGCAGAGAAGAGCCACCAAATTAATAAAGGGGATGGACATTCTAGCTTATGAGGAGAGGCTAGCTAAATTAGATTTATTTACATTAGAAAAGAGGCGTCTAAGAGGGGATATGATAACTATATACAAATATATTCAGGGACAATACAAATAGCTTTCAAAAGAACTTTTCATCCCACGGGCAGTACAAAGGACTCGGGGCCATCCCTTAAGGTTGGAGGAAAGGAAATTTCACCAGCAACAAAGGAAAGGGTTCTTTACAGTAAGGGCAGTTAAAATGTGGAAATCATTACCCATGGAGACTGTGATGGCAAATACAATAGATTTGTTCAAAAAAAGGTTGGACATATTTTTAGATGGGAAAGGTATACAGGGATATACCAAATAAGTATACATGGGAAGGATATTGATCCAGGGATTAATCCGATTGCCAATTCTTGGAGTCAGGAAGGAATTAATTTCCCCCCTTAATGGGGTTTTTTGTTTGCTTTCCTCTGGATCAATAAGTATAGATATAGGATAAAGTATCTGTTGTCTAAATTTAGCATAGGTTGAACTTGATGGACAGAAGTCTTTTTTCAACCTCATCTACTATGTAACTATGTAACTATGTACGTGAAAGTTGCGCGGAATAAAGCTCACCAGCTAAAGGCAGGTGATAAAAAAAGCAGGACTTAGAAAAAATTCTTTGTTTACCGTTTTGCAGAAGCAAAACCCATACAACATGCCGGTGGGTGTCCCCGGCTGACTCCGCGGCCGTCCCGGGGTACCCGCGGGCCAGAGGTACCAATGTTGTGCCTACAAAAATACTAAACATTATTTCTAACTAAATACACCCCCCTAACACATACAGTACAATAAGGTGCAAAATAACTATTATCCAGATATGGATAATAGATTATTTGCCCATTATTAAACACTGCATTAGCATACCTAAATAAAGTAAATAAAAACAGTAGGCAGCTAATCCAATGAATACAAGCAATAACAACATCAACAATGAATTAATTAAACCATTAACCAATGAAACCAATTAATTCCTGAACCAACTCAAAATGAATAGTAACACTAACCAATCAAACCAATGAATTACTACAACATTTATGAATGTAAACATTAAAAGACAAAGAAATACATTCAAACAATATCTGAAATAACCATAAAACGCATTAGCTAACATAATACAACATTAACTACAAACGAACACTAGTCGCAAACATTTTATTACCATTAAGCAGGAAAAAAACAAATAATCACATCCACATAAGAAAGTGACATTAAAAAAACCAACAGCAATACCAAGCCACAAATGCCCCCAAATATTGTCATAATAATGTATTCATCTGTTTACCTTTTTGCAGGCGCAAAACCCATACAACAGGCTGGCGGGTGTCCCCGGCTGACCCCGCGGGGTCCCCGAGGGAGGCAGTGGGTCGCGCGGGTGTCCCCGGCTGACCCCGCGGCTGTCCCGGGGTCCCCGCAGGAGTCCCGGGGTACCCGTGGGCCAGCGGTACCAATGTTGGGCCTACAAAAATACTAAACATTATTTCTAACTAAATACACCCCCCTAACACATACAGTACAATAATGTGCAAAATAACTATTATCCAGATATGGATAATAGATTATTTGCCCATTATTAAACACTGCATTAGCATACCTAAATAAAGTAAATAAAAACAGTAGCCAGCTAATCCAATGAATACAAGCAGTAACAACATCAACAATGAATTAATTAAACCATTAACCAATGAAACCAATTAATTCCTAAACCAACTCAAAATGAATAGTAACACTAACCAATCAAACCAATGAATTACTACAACATTAATGAATGTAAACATTAAAAGACAGATGTAGCCAGGTCCCCCAGGTTACCCTGATCTCCGCATGGTGGAAGGTTGCAGCGTGTAGGGAGTGCTCCGGTACATCGGAGGCTCCTTGGCAACCCGAGAAGTAGGGCGCCACCATATTGGTGTTCGCACATGCGCGGTGAGCCCGTGGAGGTGGTGAGGGAGCAGAGGTCGCGCATGCGCAGCACGAGATTGCAAAGCCCGCGAAAGAGGAGCGGCTCCTATACGGTGGAGCGCACAGGACTTAGAATCCCAGCAGCCATAGCGAGACCAGGTGATGCCAAGGAGCCAATAGGGTGGCGGGCATAACGGGAGGAAGGGTTTAGAGGTTGCGCAGGGGAGCACGCCGGGCAGAACCGAGCGGGAGGAGGAAAGGGAAAGGCGCTCAGTGTGTAGGGAGGCCGACAGCCCCTTGACTAGGCCCCATCCCCCTGGCCCAGTTAGGCCCTGAGTTCACGTAGAGTGGAGCGGAAGTAGGGACAGGCCCTCAGATAGGAGACAGTTCCCTTTAGTATCTGCGGGAGAGTTATACACCCAGAGACTGATGCAATATCAACCCAGAGGTTTGGGCTCAGACCTCGGCCGCACAGCAGCCCACCGGGTGGGATCGCCCCGGAGGGTGCTCCTGGAATTCCTGCGACGTCTGATCCTTTGTGAAGTTCCTTGGCAGGCCCGAGCGCTGGAGCACTCGGCAGGTAACATCAGCAAGTGCACAACTATACATATATATCAGGATAGTGGCTGCGCAGTCACACACATATACCTCACTTTGGGGGTGGGTGAATATTGAGTGTGGGAACTGGACACGGTGTGGCTGCACGGTGAAGGGGTCGCATCCTGCGAGACGCAGTAACATAGTGTCTCCTCTAGGGAGGGACACCTGTTGATTACATGCAAGGTTGCGGTTGCGTTAGTAAAGTCATTGGTTATTTTATATGCTGTGTGTGTGGAGTAATACATTATTGTCCTGCGAGGCACAACTCCTACTCTACTGGGAGCCATCGCAGGTGGAGGCGCTGCACTAAGTAAGAGGTTATCAGTATTCACACGAGGTGCCCCAGGCTCTCCGTGGCGGAGGCTTAGGCCCCGCGAGCCAACAGGTTGCACAGCATTGGTAGCGAACTGTTTTCAATAGGAAGCAGGGCTACACAAAGAAATACATTCAAACAATATCTGAAATAACCATAAAATGCATTAGCTAACATAATACAACATTAACTACAAACGAACACCAATCGCAAACATTTTATTACCATTAAGCAGGAAAAAAACAAACAATCACTTCCACATAAGAAACTGACATAAAAAAAAACAACAGCAATACCAAGCCACAAATGCCCCCCAAATATTGTCATAATAATGTATTCATCTGTACCCTAAAGTGGTACAGATGAATATATTATCAGTCAATGTGCCTCCCCCCGAAAATTCAAAAAACATATCCAATGAAGAAACCGGTCAAAAGAGACATTTACAAACATTCAATATAATACTTACCATTAGAAGCGGTGGCCCTCCGACTCCCGGGATAACATGAAGCTCACGTACCTTGAAGGCCTCCAACAGCATCCGATGCCATCCGCCATGAATATCCGGATCAGGTACCCAAATCTTCTTTTTTCTTTCTTTAATCACCTTCTTCTATCTTCATCTGTCACCATTTCTTGATCTTCTTTATCTTCTATCTTCATCTGTCAATCCAAAAAAGCCCATGGTAAATCCCAACCGATGTTGTCGTCTTCTTGGGCTCAAATGAGGCGTCACGGCCTTAAATGGGCTTGTGACGTCACATTTAGCCTCAAAATGGTTAACAGCCACCTGATTGGCTGTTCAAACCATGTTCCGACTTAAAACATTTTTTTTGACATGACGTCACTTAAAGGGAATGATGCCAGCCAATCAGAATGGTTGTTCTTCATTTGCCTTTAAGATGACGTGACGAAGCCGGCGTCACATGGTATTTCAGCCAATCAGATCGTGGGAACCCATTCCATACTCTGATTGGCTGAAATACCATGTGACGCCGGCCATCTTGGATTTAGTGAAGTCATCTTAAAGGCAAATGAAGCACAGCCATTCTGATTTGCTGGCATCATTCCCTTTAAGTGACGTCATGTAAAAAAAAAAAAAATGTTACCGTCAGAACATGGTTTGAACAGCCAATCAGGTAGCTGTTAACCATTTTGAGGCTAAATGTGATGTCACAAGCACTATTTATGCAGAATCTCCATGCAAATGTCACAGGCGGCTTATTTTTTCTATCAGCCAGCGTACGGGAAGTTTCAGTGTGCTAGCAGAGGGAAAAAAACATTGAACGCACGATAAGCCAGTTTTGGGCACGTCCAATAGAAAATGAGCTGAGGGCCTTAGTGAATCGCGCCGCCTGCTTAATTTTTTATCGGACGTGATCATTTTTTTCAGGCCGGCGCGAAAGCACGGAGTTTAGTGCATAGCCCCCTATATTATGATTCCCATAGCATCACTACCAATTACTCAAAATAATGTGGTGGTGCGGTATATACAATTGATATAGCCCTGCTAAGGTGTACACTCCACTATCTGAATGCACATGTGGTATATAATCAGTTGCAGCAACAGCAGAGGTAGGTATAGTAACGTGTGCGGTTTATAACCGCATGCACACTATGGGGGCTATGCACTAAGCTCCGTTAAGTCACTTTTAGACCGCAAAGTGCTCTTAGAACGTGCTTTTGCGCTCAACCCGATGCACTAAGCAACGCAAACAGGCACTTTGCGATCTAAAAATGACTTTTTTCAAGAATTTTTTCTAAGTCCAACTTTGCTCGTTCGCAACTTTGTTTGCGTTAAATTCTGCCCTTAAGCGGGATGCCCTAAGCAACGCAACCTTAGCGTACACGAAAGTTGCGTTGATCAGAACACGCCAGGTCAGAGTAGACGTCTTTAAAAGCCTGTCACATGGTACTAGAGCCAATCAGAGTTGGGATGTATTTCCCACGCTCTGATTGGCTACCGTACCATGTGAGGCCGGCCATGTTTCTTTTAATGACGTCATCTTAAAGGCAATTGAAGCAAAGCCATTCTGATTGGCTGTGCTTTCATTGCCTTTAAATGACGTCATCATTTTTTTTTTTGCTCGGCCAAATCACATGTTTTTCACTGCCCAATCAGGACCGTGTGAAACATTTGACCAAAATGTGACGTCATAGGCCTATAAAAGCCTATGTCGCCTCATTTTGAAGCTAGTCGCCGAGGAGGGAACATCTCCCCTCCTGAGAAGAAGGGCGTGGCGTAAGAAGATGGAAGAAGACGGAAGAAGACCCCAAAATACCCCAAAGAAGAAAGTAGACACAGACGTGGATTTGTTATGGGTTTTTATTATTATAAATATTTTTTATTATTTGTGTGTGTGTGTGACTCTGTGACTGTGTGTGTGTGACTCTGTGACTGAGTGTGTGTGTGACTCTGTGACTGAGTGTGTGTGTACAGACACCCACCCACCTTCACCGTCACCTGCCCACCCACCATCTCCCATATTCCCACATGCCCCTCAGATGCTTCCACATGCCCCTGAAATGTCCCCCCACATGCCTGATCCCCCCCCCCCCACATGCCTCTGATGCCCCCCCTCATGCCTCCAATGTCCCGCGCGGCCCTCCGATGTCCCGCTGCTCCGTTTCTTGAGTGTGTGTGTGACTGAGTGTGTGTGTGACCAAGTGTGTGACTGAGTGTGTCTGTGTCTCTGACTGTGTGTGTGTGTGACTGACTGTGTGTGTGTGTGTGTGTGTGTGTGTGTGTGACTGACTGTGTGTGTGTGTGTGTGTGTGTGTGTGTGTGTGTGTGTGTGTGTGTGTGTGTGTGTGTGTGTGTGTGTGTGTGTGTGTGTGTGTGTGTGTGTGTGTGTGTGTGTGTGTGTGTGTGTGTGACTTACTGTGACTGAGTGTGTGTGTGTGTGTGTGTGTGTGTGTGTGTGTGTGTGTGTGTGTGTGTGTGTGTGTGTGTGTGTGTGTGTGTGTGTGTGACTCTGTGACTGAGTGTGTGTGTGCCTCTGTGACTGAGTGTGTGTGTGACTCTGTGACTGAGTGTGTGACTCTGTGACTCTGTGACTGAGTGTGTGAGTGACTCTGTGTGTGTGACTCTGTGACTCTGTGTGTGTGACTCTGACTGAGTGTGTGTGTGACTCTGTGACGGAGTGTGTGTGTGACTCTGTGACTGAGTGTGTGTGTGACTCTGTGACTGAGTGTGTGTGACTCTGTGACTGAGTGTGTGTGTGATTCTGTGACTGAGTGTGTGTGTACAGACACCC
>NC_134485.1:179537318-179644818 GCF_040206685.1 Ascaphus truei
GCGCCCCTCCTATGTCCTGCTGCTCCATTTCTTGAGTGTGTGTGTGTGACTGACTGACTGTGTGTGTGTGTGTGTGTGTGTGTGTGTGTGACTGACTGAGTGTGTGTGACTGAGTGTGTGTGTGTGTGTGTGTGTGTGTGTGTGTGTGTGTGTGTGTGTGTGTGTGTGTGTGTGTGTGTGTGTGTGTGTGTGTGTGTGTGTGACTGAGTGTGTGTGTATGACTGACTGTGTGTGTGTATGACTGACTGACTGAGTGTGTGTGTGTGTGTGTGTGTGTGTGTGTGTGTGTGTGTGTGTGTGTGTGTGTGTGTGTGTGTGTGTGTGTGTGTGTGTGTGTGTGTGTGTGTGTGTGTGTGTGTGTGTGTGTGTGTGTGTGTGTGACTGACTGTGTGTGTGACTCTGTGACTGAGTGTGTCTGACTGAGTGAGTGTGTGTGCGTTTGTGTGTGTGTATGACTGACTGTGTGTGTGTCTGACTGACTGACTGAGTGTGTGTGTGTGTGTGTGTGTGTGTGTGTGTGTGTGTGTGTGTGTGTGTGTGTGTGTGTGTGTGTGTGTGTGTGTGTGTGTGTGTTTGTGTGACTGACTGAGTGTGTGTGTGTGTGTGTGTGTGTGTGTGTGTGTGTGTGTGTGTGTGTGTGTGTGTGTGTGTGTGTGTGTGTGTGTGTGTGTGTGTGTGTGTGTGTGTGTGTGTGTGTGTGTGTGTGTGTGTGTGTGTGTGTGTGTGTGTGTGTGTGTGTGTGTGTGTGTGACTGACTTTGTGTGTGACACTGTGACTGAGTGTGTCTGACTGAGGGAGTGTGTGTGTGTGTGTGTGTTTGTGTGTGTGTATGACTGACTGTGTGTGTGTCTGACTGACTGACTGACTGACTGTGTGTGTGTGTGTGTGTGTGTGTGTGTGTGTGTGTGTGTGTGTGTGTGTGTGTGTGTGTGTGTGTGTGTGTGTGTGTGTGTGTGTGTGTGTGTGTGTGTGTGTGTGTGTGTGTGTGTGTGTGTGTGTGTGTGTGTGTGTGTGTGTGTGTGACTCTGTGACTGAGTGTGTGTGTGTGTGTGTGTGTAAAAAAAAAATGTTAACGTCAGAACATGGTTTGAACAGCCAATCAGGTAGCTGTTAACCATTTTTAGGCTAAATGTGATGTCACAAGCACTATTTATGCAGAATCTCCATGCAAATGTCACAGGCGGCTTATTTTTTCTATCAGCCAGCGTACGGGAAGTTTCAGTGTGCTAGCAGAGGGAAAAAAACATTGAACGCACGATAAGCCAGTTTTGGGCACGTCCAATAGAAAATGAGCTGAGGGCCTTAGTGAATCGCGCCGCCTGCTTAATTTTTTATCGGACGTGATCATTTTTTTCAGGCCGGCGCGAATGCACGGAGTTTAGTGCATAGCCCCCTATATTATGATTCCCATAGCATCACTACCAATTACTCAAAATAATGTGGTGGTGCGGTATATACAATTGATATAGCCCTGCTAAGGTGTACACTCCACTATCTGAATGCACATGTGGTATATAATCAGTTGCAGCAACAGCAGAGGTAGGTATAGTAACGTGTGCGGTTTATAACCGCATGCACACTATGGGGGCTATGCACTAAGCTCCGTTAAGTCACTTTTAGACCGCAAAGTGCTCTTAGAACGTGCTTTTGCGCTCAACCCGATGCACTAAGCAACGCAAACAGGCACTTTGCGATCTAAAAATGACTTTTTTCAAGAATTTTTTCTAAGTCCAACTTTGCTCGTTCGCAACTTTGTTTGCGTTAAATTCTGCCCTTAAGCGGGATGCCCTAAGCAACGCAACCTTAGCGTACACGAAAGTTGCGTTGATCAGAACACGCCAGGTCAGAGTAGACGTCTTTAAAAGCCTGTCACATGGTACTAGCGCCAATCAGAGTTGGGATGTATTTCCCACGCTCTGATTGGCTACCGTACCATGTGAGGCCGGCCATGTTTCTTTTAATGACGTCATCTTAAAGGCAATTGAAGCAAAGCCATTCTGATTGGCTGTGCTTTCATTGCCTTTAAATGACGTCATCATTTTTTTTTTTGCTCGGCCAAATCACATGTTTTTCACTGCCCAATCAGGACCGTGTGAAACATTTGACCAAAATGTGACGTCATAGGCCTATAAAAGCCTATGTCGCCTCATGTTGAAGCTAGTCGCCGAGGAGGGAACATCTCCCCTCCTGAGAAGAAGGGCGTGGGGTAAGAAGATGGAAGAAGACGGAAGAAGACCCCAAAATACCCCAAAGAAGAAAGAAGACACAGACGTGGATTTGTTATGGGTTTTTATTATTATAAATATTTTTTATTATTTGTGTGTGTGTGTGACTCTGTGACTGTGTGTGTGTGACTCTGTGACTGAGTGTGTGTGTGACTCTGTGACTGAGTGTGTGTGTGACTCTGTGACTGAGTGTGTGTGTACAGACACCCACCCACCTTCACCGTCACCTGCCCACCCACCATCTCCCATATTCCCACATGCCCCTCAGATGCTTCCACATGCCCCTGAAATGTCCCCCCACATGCCTGATCCCCCCCCCCCACATGCCTCTGATGCCCCCCCTCATGCCTCCAATGTCCCGCGCGGCCCTCCAATGTCCCGCTGCTCCGTTTCTTGAGTGTGTGTGTGTGACTGAGTGTGTGTGTGACCAAGTGTGTGACTGAGTGTGTCTGTGTCTCTGACTGTGTGTGTGTGACTGACTGTGTGTGTGTGTGTGTGTGTGTGTGTGTGTGTGTGTGTGTGTGTGTGTGTGTGTGTGTGTGTGTGTGTGTGTGTGTGTGTGTGTGTGTGTGTGTGTGTGTGTGTGTGTGTGTGTGTGTGTGTGTGTGTGTGTGTGTGTGTGTGTGACTTATGTGACAGTGTGTGTGTGTGTGTGTGTGTGTGTGTGTGTGTGTGTGTGTGTGTGTGTGTGTGTGTGTGTGTGTGTGTGTGTGTGTGTGTGTGTGTGTGTGTGTGTGTGTGTGTGTGTGTGTGTGTGTGTGTGTGTGTGTGTGTGTGTGTGTGTGACTGAGTGTGTGTGTGTGTGTGTGTGTGTGTGTGTGTGTGTGTGTGTGTGTGTGTGTGTGTGTGTGTGTGTGTGTGTGTGTGTGTGTGTGTGTGTGTGTGTGTGTGTGTGTGTGTGTGTGTGTGTGTGTGTGTGTGTGTGTGTGTGTGTGTGTGTGTGTGTGTGTGACTTACTGTGACTGAGTGTGTGTGTGTGTGTGTGTGTGTGTGTGTGTGTGTGTGTGTGTGTGTGTGTGTGTGTGTGTGTGTGTGTGTGTGTGTGTGTGTGTGTGTGTGTGTGTGTGTGTGTGTGTGTGTGTGTGTGTGTGTGTGTGTGTGACTCTGTGACTGAGTGTGTGTGTGCCTCTGTGACTGAGTGTGTGAGTGACTCTGTGTGTGTGACTCTGTGACTGAGTGTGTGACTATGTGACTCTGTGACTGAGTGTGTGTGTGACTCTGTGACTGAGTGTGTGTGTGACTCTGTGACGGAGTGTGTGTGTGACTCTGTGACTGAGTGTGTGTGTGATTCTGTGACTGAGTGTGTGTGTGTGTGTGTGTGTGTGTGTGTGTGTGTGTGTGTGTGTGTGTGTGTGTGTGTGTGTGTGTGTGTGTGTGTGTGTGTGTGTGTGTGTGTGTGTGTGTGTGTGTGTGTGTGTGTGTGTGTGTGTGTGTGTGTGTGTGTGTGTGTGTGTGTGTGTGTGTGTGACTCTGTGACTGTGTGTGTGTGTGTGTGTGTGTGTGTGTGTGTGTGTGTGTGTGTGTGTGACTCTGTGACTGTGTGTGTGTGTGTGTGTGTGTTACTCTGTGACTGAGTGTGTGACTCTGTGACTGAGTGTGTGTGTGTGTGTGTGTGCCTCTGTGACTGAGTGTGTGTTTGACTCTGTGTGTGTGACTCTGTGACTGAGTGTGTGTGTGTGTGTGTGTGTGACTCTGTGACTGAGTGTGTGACTCTGTGACTGAGTGTGTGTGTTACTCTGTGACTGAGTGTGTGTGTGACTCTGTGACTGAGTGTGTGTGTGACTCTGTGACTGAGTGTGTGTGTACAGACACCCACCCACAGCCGCCTGCCCACCCACCTTCACCGTATCCCATACTCCCACATGCCCCTCAAATGTCCCCCACATGCCTCTGAATCCCCCCTTCGTGCCTCTGATGTCCCGCTGCTCCGTTGTCCCGCGCGCCCCTCTCATGTCCCACTGCTTCGTTGTCCCGCGCGCCCCTCTCATGTCCCACTGCTTCGTTGTCCCGCGTGCCCCTCCGATGTCCCGCTGCTCCGTTGTCCCGCGCGCCCATCCGATGTCCCACTGCTCCGTTGTCCCGCGTGCCCCTGCGATGTCCCACTGCTTCCTTGTCCCGCGCGACCCTTCAATGTCCCGCTGCTCCGTTGTCCCGCGCGCCCCTCCGATGTCCCGCTGCTCCGTTGTCCCGCGCGCCCCTCCTATGTCCTGCTGCTCCATTTCTTGAGTGTGTGTGTGTGACTGACTGACTGTGTGTGTGTGTGTGTGTGTGACTGACTGAGTGTGTGTGACTGACTGTGTGTGTCTGACTGAGTGTGTGTGTGTGTGTGTGTGTGTGTGTGTGTGTGTGTGTGTGTGTGTGTGTGTGTGTGTGTGTGTGTGTGTGTGTGTGTGTGTGTGTGTGTGTGTGTGTGTGTGTGTGTGTGTGACTGTGTGTGTGACTCTGTGACTGAGTGTGTCTGACTGAGTGAGTGTGTGTGCGTTTGTGTGTGTGAATGACTGACTGACTGTGTGTGTGTCTGACTGACTGAGTGTGTGTGTGTGTGTGTGTGTGTGTGTGTGTGTGTGTGTGTGTGTGTGTGTGTGTGTGTGTGTGTGTGTGTGTGTGTGTGTGTGTGTGTGTGTGTGTGTGTGTGTGTGTGTGTGTGTGTGTGTGTGACTGTGACTCTGTGACTGAGTGTGTCTGACTGAGTGAGTGTGTGTGTGCGTTTGTGTGTGTGTATGACTGACTGAGTGTGTGTCTGACTGACTGACTGAGTGTGTGTGTGTGTGTGTGTGTGTGTGTGTGTGTGTTTGTGTGACTGACTGAGTGTGTGTGTGTGTGTGTGTGTGTGTGACTGAGTGTATGTGTATGACTGACTGTGTGTGTGTGTCTGACTGACTGACTGACTGACTGAGTGTGTGTGTGTGTGTGTGTGTGTGTGTGTGTGTGTGTGTGTGTGTGTGTGTGTGTGTGTGTGTGTGTGTGTGTGTGTGTGTGTGTGTGTGTGTGTGTGTGTGTGTGTGTGTGTGTGTGACTGACTGTGTGTGTGACTCTGTGACTGAGTGTGTCTGACTGAGTGAGTGTGTGTGCGTTTGTGTGTGTGTATGACTGACTGTGTGTGTGTCTGACTGACTGACTGAGTGTGTGTGTGTGTGTGTGTGTGTGTGTGTGTGTGTGTGTGT
Source organism: Ascaphus truei (assembly GCF_040206685.1). NCBI lineage: Eukaryota > Metazoa > Chordata > Amphibia > Anura > Ascaphidae > Ascaphus > Ascaphus truei. Next base: position 179,542,708 of record NC_134485.1, read on the forward strand.
GTGTGTGTGTGTGTGTGTGTGTGTGTGTGTGTGTGTGTGTGTGTGTGTGTGTGTGTGTGTGTGTGTGTTTGTGTGACTGACTGAGTGTGTGTGTGTGTGTGTGTGTGTGTGTGTGTGTGTGTGTGTGTGTGTGTGTGTGTGTGTGTGTGTGTGTGTGTGTGTGTGTTTGTGTGACTGACTGAGTGTGTGTGTGTGACTGAGTGTGTGTGTGTGTGTGTGTGTGTGTGTGTGTGTGTGTGTGTGTGTGTGTGTGTGTGTGTCTGACTGTGTGTGTGACTCTGTGACTGAGTGTGTCTGACTGAGTGACTGAGGGAGTGTGTGTGTGTGTGTGTGTTTGTGTGTGTGTATGACTGACTGTGTGTGTGTCTGACTGACTGACTGTGTGTGTGTGTGTGTGTGTGTGTGTGTGTGTGTGTGTGTGTGTGTGTGTGTGTGTGTGTGTGTGTGTGTGTGTGTGTGTGTGTGTGTGTGTGTGTGTGTGTGTGTGTGTGTGTGTGTGTGTGTGTGTGTGTGTGTGTGTGTGTGTGACTCTGTGACTGAGTGTGTGTGTGTGTGTGTGTAAAAAAAAAATGTTAACGTCAGAACATGGTTTGAACAGCCAATCAGGTAGCTGTTAACCATTTTGAGGCTAAATGTGATGTCACAAGCACTATTTATGCAGAATCTCCATGCAAATGTCACAGGCGGCTTATTTTTTCTATCAGCCAGCGTACGGGAAGTTTCAGTGTGCTAGCAGAGGGAAAAAAACATTGAACGCACGATAAGCCAGTTTTGGGCACGTCCAATAGAAAATGAGCTGAGGGCCTTAGTGAATCGCGCCGCCTGCTTAATTTTTTATCGGACGTGATCATTTTTTTCAGGCCGGCGCGAATGCACGGAGTTTAGTGCATAGCCCCCTATATTATGATTCCCATAGCATCACTACCAATTACTCAAAATAATGTGGTGGTGCGGTATATACAATTGATATAGCCCTGCTAAGGTGTACACTCCACTATCTGAATGCACATGTGGTATATAATCAGTTGCAGCAACAGCAGAGGTAGGTATAGTAACGTGTGCGGTTTATAACCGCATGCACACTATGGGGGCTATGCACTAAGCTCCGTTAAGTCACTTTTAGACCGCAAAGTGCTCTTAGAACGTGCTTTTGCGCTCAACCTGATGCACTAAGCAACGCAAACAGGCACTTTGCGATCTAAAAATGACTTTTTTCAAGAATTTTTTCTAAGTCCAACTTTGCTCGTTCGCAACTTTGTTTGCGTTAAATTCTGCCCTTAAGCGGGATGCCCTAAGCAACGCAACCTTAGCGTACACGAAAGTTGCGTTGATCAGAACACGCCAGGTCAGAGTAGACGTCTTTAAAAGCCTGTCACATGGTACTAGAGCCAATCAGAGTTGGGATGTATTTCCCACGCTCTGATTGGCTACCGTACCATGTGAGGCCGGCCATGTTTCTTTTAATGACGTCATCTTAAAGGCAATTGAAGCAAAGCCATTCTGATTGGCTGTGCTTTCATTGCCTTTAAATGACGTCATCATTTTTTTTTTTGCTCGGCCAAATCACATGTTTTTCACTGCCCAATCAGGACCGTGTGAAACATTTGACCAAAATGTGACGTCATAGGCCTATAAAAGCCTATGTCGCCTCATTTTGAAGCTAGTCGCCGAGGAGGGAACATCTCCCCTCCTGAGAAGAAGGGCGTGGGGTAAGAAGATGGAAGAAGACGGAAGAAGACCCCAAAATACCCCAAAGAAGAAAGAAGACACAGACGTGGATTTGTTATGGGTTTTTATTATTATAAATATTTTTTATTATTTGTGTGTGTGTGTGACTCTGTGACTGTGTGTGTGTGACTCTGTGACTGAGTGTGTGTGTGACTCTGTGACTGAGTGTGTGTGTGACTCTGTGACTGAGTGTGTGTGTACAGACACCCACCCACCTTCACCGTCACCTGCCCACCCACCATCTCCCATATTCCCACATGCCCCTCAGATGCTTCCACATGCCCCTGAAATGTCCCCCCACATGCCTGATCCCCCCCCCCACATGCCTCTGATGCCCCCCCTCATGCCTCCAATGTCCCGCGCGGCCCTCCGATGTCCCGCTGCTCCGTTTCTTGAGTGTGTGTGTGTGACTGAGTGTGTGTGTGACCAAGTGTGTGACTGAGTGTGTCTGTGTCTCTGACTGTGTGTGTGTGTGTGACTGACTGTGTGTGTGTGTGTGTGTGTGTGTGTGTGTGTGTGTGTGTGTGTGTGTGTGTGTGTGTGTGTGTGTGTGTGTGTGTGTGTGTGTGTGTGTGTGTGTGTGTGTGTGTGTGTGTGTGTGTGTGTGTGTGTGTGTGTGTGTGTGTGTGACTTACTGTGACTGAGTGTGTGTGTGCCTCTGTGACTGAGTGTGTGTGTGACTCTGTGACTGAGTGTGTGAGTGACTCTGTGTGTGTGACTCTGTGACTGAGTGTGTGACTCTGTGATTCTGTGACTGAGTGTGTGTGTGACTCTGTGACTGAGTGTGGGTGTGACTCTGTGACGGAGTGTGTGTGTGACTCTGTGACTGAGTGTGTGTGTGACTCTGTGACTGAGTGTGTGTGTGATTCTGTGACTGAGTGTGTGTGTGTGTGTGTGTGTGTGTGTGTGTGTGTGTGTGTGTGTGTGTGTGTGTGTGTGTGTGTGTGTGTGTGTGTGTGTGTGTGTGTGTGTGTGTGTGTGTGTGTGTGTGTGTGTGTTACTCTGTGACTGAGTGTGTGACTCTGTGACTGAGTGTGTGTGTGTGTGTGACTCTGTGACTGAGTGTGTGACTCTGTGACTGAGTGTGTGTGTTACTCTGTGACTGAGTGTGTGTGTGTGTGTGACTCTGTGACTGAGTGTGTGACTCTGTGACTGAGTGTGTGTGTTACTCTGTGACTGAGTGTGTGTGTGACTCTGTGACTGAGTGTGTGTGTGACTCTGTGACTGAGTGTGTGTGTACAGACACCCACCCACAGCCGCCTGCCCACCCACCTTCACCGTATCCCATACTCCCACATGCCCCTCAAATGTCCCCCACATGCCTCTGAATCCCCCCTTCGTGCCTCTGATGTCCCGCTGCTCCGTTGTCCCGCGCGCCCCTCTCATGTCCCACTGCTTCGTTGTCCCGCGCGCCCCTCTCATGTCCCACTGCTTCGTTGTCCCGCGTGCCCCTCCGATGTCCCGCTGCTCCGTTGTCCCGCGCGCCCATCCGATGTCCCGCTGCTCCGTTGTCCCGCGTGCCCCTGCGATGTCCCACTGCTTCCTTGTCCCGCGCGACCCTCCAATGTCCCGCTGCTCCGTTGTACCGCGCGCCCCTCCGATGTCCCGCTGCTCCGTTGTCCCGCGCGCCCCTCCTATGTCCTGCTGCTCCATTTCTTGAGTGTGTGTGTGTGACTGACTGACTGTGTGTGTGTGTGTGTGTGTGTGTGTGTGACTGACTGAGTGTGTGTGACTGACTGTGTGTGTCTGACTGAGTGTGTGTGTGTGTGTGTGTGTGTGTGTGTGTGTGTGTGTGTGTGTGTGTGTGTGTGTGTGTGTGTGTGTGTGTGTGTGTGTGTGTGTGTGTGTGTGTGACTGAGTGTGTGTGTATGACTGACTGTGTGTGTGTCTGACTGACTGACTGAGTGTGTGTGTGTGTGTGTGTGTGTGTGTGTGTGTGTGTGTGTGTGTGTGTGTGTGTGTGTGTGTGTGTGTGTGTGTGTGTGTGTGTGTGTGTGTGTGTGTGTGTGTGTGTGTGTGTGTGTGTGTGTGTGTGTGTGTGTGTGTGTGTGTGTGTGTGTGTGTGTGTGTGTGTGTGTGTGTGTGTGTGTGTGTGTGTGTGTGTGTGACTGACTTTGTGTGTGACACTGTGACTGAGTGTGTCTGACTGAGGGAGTGTGTGTGTGTGTGTGTGTTTGTGTGTGTGTATGACTGACTGTGTGTGTGTCTGACTGACTGACTGACTGACTGTGTGTGTGTGTGTGTGTGTGTGTGTGTGTGTGTGTGTGTGTGTGTGTGTGTGTGTGTGTGTGTGTGTGTGTGTGTGTGTGTGTGTGTGTGTGTGTGTGTGTGTGTGTGTGTGTGTGTGTGTGTGTGTGTGTGTGTGTGTGTGTGTGTGTGACTCTGTGACTGAGTGTGTGTGTGTGTGTGTGTGTAAAAAAAAAATGTTAACGTCAGAACATGGTTTGAACAGCCAATCAGGTAGCTGTTAACCATTTTTAGGCTAAATGTGATGTCACAAGCACTATTTATGCAGAATCTCCATGCAAATGTCACAGGCGGCTTATTTTTTCTATCAGCCAGCGTACGGGAAGTTTCAGTGTGCTAGCAGAGGGAAAAAAACATTGAACGCACGATAAGCCAGTTTTGGGCACGTCCAATAGAAAATGAGCTGAGGGCCTTAGTGAATCGCGCCGCCTGCTTAATTTTTTATCGGACGTGATCATTTTTTTCAGGCCGGCGCGAATGCACGGAGTTTAGTGCATAGCCCCCTATATTATGATTCCCATAGCATCACTACCAATTACTCAAAATAATGTGGTGGTGCGGTATATACAATTGATATAGCCCTGCTAAGGTGTACACTCCACTATCTGAATGCACATGTGGTATATAATCAGTTGCAGCAACAGCAGAGGTAGGTATAGTAACGTGTGCGGTTTATAACCGCATGCACACTATGGGGGCTATGCACTAAGCTCCGTTAAGTCACTTTTAGACCGCAAAGTGCTCTTAGAACGTGCTTTTGCGCTCAACCCGATGCACTAAGCAACGCAAACAGGCACTTTGCGATCTAAAAATGACTTTTTTCAAGAATTTTTTCTAAGTCCAACTTTGCTCGTTCGCAACTTTGTTTGCGTTAAATTCTGCCCTTAAGCGGGATGCCCTAAGCAACGCAACCTTAGCGTACACGAAAGTTGCGTTGATCAGAACACGCCAGGTCAGAGTAGACGTCTTTAAAAGCCTGTCACATGGTACTAGCGCCAATCAGAGTTGGGATGTATTTCCCACGCTCTGATTGGCTACCGTACCATGTGAGGCCGGCCATGTTTCTTTTAATGACGTCATCTTAAAGGCAATTGAAGCAAAGCCATTCTGATTGGCTGTGCTTTCATTGCCTTTAAATGACGTCATCATTTTTTTTTTTGCTCGGCCAAATCACATGTTTTTCACTGCCCAATCAGGACCGTGTGAAACATTTGACCAAAATGTGACGTCATAGGCCTATAAAAGCCTATGTCGCCTCATGTTGAAGCTAGTCGCCGAGGAGGGAACATCTCCCCTCCTGAGAAGAAGGGCGTGGGGTAAGAAGATGGAAGAAGACGGAAGAAGACCCCAAAATACCCCAAAGAAGAAAGAAGACACAGACGTGGATTTGTTATGGGTTTTTATTATTATAAATATTTTTTATTATTTGTGTGTGTGTGTGACTCTGTGACTGTGTGTGTGTGACTCTGTGACTGAGTGTGTGTGTGACTCTGTGACTGAGTGTGTGTGTGACTCTGTGACTGAGTGTGTGTGTACAGACACCCACCCACCTTCACCGTCACCTGCCCACCCACCATCTCCCATATTCCCACATGCCCCTCAGATGCTTCCACATGCCCCTGAAATGTCCCCCCACATGCCTGATCCCCCCCCCCCACATGCCTCTGATGCCCCCCCTCATGCCTCCAATGTCCCGCGCGGCCCTCCAATGTCCCGCTGCTCCGTTTCTTGAGTGTGTGTGTGTGACTGAGTGTGTGTGTGACCAAGTGTGTGACTGAGTGTGTCTGTGTCTCTGACTGTGTGTGTGTGACTGACTGTGTGTGTGTGTGTGTGTGTGTGTGTGTGTGTGTGTGTGTGTGTGTGTGTGTGTGTGTGTGTGTGTGTGTGTGTGTGTGTGTGTGTGTGTGTGTGTGTGTGTGTGTGTGTGTGTGTGTGTGTGTGTGTGTGTGTGTGTGTGTGTGACTTATGTGACAGTGTGTGTGTGTGTGTGTGTGTGTGTGTGTGTGTGTGTGTGTGTGTGTGTGTGTGTGTGTGTGTGTGTGTGTGTGTGTGTGTGTGTGTGTGTGTGTGTGTGTGTGTGTGTGTGTGTGTGTGTGTGTGTGTGTGTGTGTGTGTGTGTGACTGAGTGTGTGTGTGTGTGTGTGTGTGTGTGTGTGTGTGTGTGTGTGTGTGTGTGTGTGTGTGTGTGTGTGTGTGTGTGTGTGTGTGTGTGTGTGTGTGTGTGTGTGTGTGTGTGTGTGTGTGTGTGTGTGTGTGTGTGTGTGTGTGTGTGTGTGTGTGTGTGTGACTTACTGTGACTGAGTGTGTGTGTGTGTGTGTGTGTGTGTGTGTGTGTGTGTGTGTGTGTGTGTGTGTGTGTGTGTGTGTGTGTGTGTGTGTGTGTGTGTGTGTGTGTGTGTGTGTGTGTGTGTGTGTGTGTGTGTGTGTGTGTGTGACTCTGTGACTGAGTGTGTGTGTGCCTCTGTGACTGAGTGTGTGAGTGACTCTGTGTGTGTGACTCTGTGACTGAGTGTGTGACTATGTGACTCTGTGACTGAGTGTGTGTGTGACTCTGTGACTGAGTGTGTGTGTGACTCTGTGACGGAGTGTGTGTGTGACTCTGTGACTGAGTGTGTGTGTGATTCTGTGACTGAGTGTGTGTGTGTGTGTGTGTGTGTGTGTGTGTGTGTGTGTGTGTGTGTGTGTGTGTGTGTGTGTGTGTGTGTGTGTGTGTGTGTGTGTGTGTGTGTGTGTGTGTGTGTGTGTGTGTGTGTGTGTGTGTGTGTGTGTGTGTGTGTGTGTGTGTGTGTGTGTGTGTGACTCTGTGACTGTGTGTGTGTGTGTGTGTGTGTGTGTGTGTGTGTGTGTGTGTGTGTGTGACTCTGTGACTGTGTGTGTGTGTGTGTGTGTGTTACTCTGTGACTGAGTGTGTGACTCTGTGACTGAGTGTGTGTGTGTGTGTGTGTGCCTCTGTGACTGAGTGTGTGTTTGACTCTGTGTGTGTGACTCTGTGACTGAGTGTGTGTGTGTGTGTGTGTGTGACTCTGTGACTGAGTGTGTGACTCTGTGACTGAGTGTGTGTGTTACTCTGTGACTGAGTGTGTGTGTGACTCTGTGACTGAGTGTGTGTGTGACTCTGTGACTGAGTGTGTGTGTACAGACACCCACCCACAGCCGCCTGCCCACCCACCTTCACCGTATCCCATACTCCCACATGCCCCTCAAATGTCCCCCACATGCCTCTGAATCCCCCCTTCGTGCCTCTGATGTCCCGCTGCTCCGTTGTCCCGCGCGCCCCTCTCATGTCCCACTGCTTCGTTGTCCCGCGCGCCCCTCTCATGTCCCACTGCTTCGTTGTCCCGCGTGCCCCTCCGATGTCCCGCTGCTCCGTTGTCCCGCGCGCCCATCCGATGTCCCACTGCTCCGTTGTCCCGCGTGCCCCTGCGATGTCCCACTGCTTCCTTGTCCCGCGCGACCCTTCAATGTCCCGCTGCTCCGTTGTCCCGCGCGCCCCTCCGATGTCCCGCTGCTCCGTTGTCCCGCGCGCCCCTCCTATGTCCTGCTGCTCCATTTCTTGAGTGTGTGTGTGTGACTGACTGACTGTGTGTGTGTGTGTGTGTGTGACTGACTGAGTGTGTGTGACTGACTGTGTGTGTCTGACTGAGTGTGTGTGTGTGTGTGTGTGTGTGTGTGTGTGTGTGTGTGTGTGTGTGTGTGTGTGTGTGTGTGTGTGTGTGTGTGTGTGTGTGTGTGTGTGTGTGTGTGTGTGTGTGTGTGTGACTGTGTGTGTGACTCTGTGACTGAGTGTGTCTGACTGAGTGAGTGTGTGTGCGTTTGTGTGTGTGAATGACTGACTGACTGTGTGTGTGTCTGACTGACTGAGTGTGTGTGTGTGTGTGTGTGTGTGTGTGTGTGTGTGTGTGTGTGTGTGTGTGTGTGTGTGTGTGTGTGTGTGTGTGTGTGTGTGTGTGTGTGTGTGTGTGTGTGTGTGTGTGTGTGTGTGTGTGTGACTGTGACTCTGTGACTGAGTGTGTCTGACTGAGTGAGTGTGTGTGTGCGTTTGTGTGTGTGTATGACTGACTGAGTGTGTGTCTGACTGACTGACTGAGTGTGTGTGTGTGTGTGTGTGTGTGTGTGTGTGTGTTTGTGTGACTGACTGAGTGTGTGTGTGTGTGTGTGTGTGTGTGACTGAGTGTATGTGTATGACTGACTGTGTGTGTGTGTCTGACTGACTGACTGACTGACTGAGTGTGTGTGTGTGTGTGTGTGTGTGTGTGTGTGTGTGTGTGTGTGTGTGTGTGTGTGTGTGTGTGTGTGTGTGTGTGTGTGTGTGTGTGTGTGTGTGTGTGTGTGTGTGTGTGTGTGACTGACTGTGTGTGTGACTCTGTGACTGAGTGTGTCTGACTGAGTGAGTGTGTGTGCGTTTGTGTGTGTGTATGACTGACTGTGTGTGTGTCTGACTGACTGACTGAGTGTGTGTGTGTGTGTGTGTGTGTGTGTGTGTGTGTGTGTGTGTGTGTGTGTGTGTGTGTGTGTGTGTGTGTGTGTGTGTGTGTGTGTGTGTGTGTGTGTGTGTGTGTGTTTGTGTGACTGACTGAGTGTGTGTGTGTGTGTGTGTGTGTGTGTGTGTGTGTGTGTGTGTGTGTGTGTGTGTGTGTGTGTGTGTGTGTGTGTGTGTGTTTGTGTGACTGACTGAGTGTGTGTGTGTGACTGAGTGTGTGTGTGTGTGTGTGTGTGTGTGTGTGTGTGTGTGTGTGTGTGTGTGTGTGTGTGTCTGACTGTGTGTGTGACTCTGTGACTGAGTGTGTCTGACTGAGGGAGTGTGTGTGTGTGTGTGTGTTTGTGTGTGTGTATGACTGACTGTGTGTGTGTCTGACTGACTGACTGTGTGTGTGTGTGTGTGTGTGTGTGTGTGTGTGTGTGTGTGTGTGTGTGTGTGTGTGTGTGTGTGTGTGTGTGTGTGTGTGTGTGTGTGTGTGTGTGTGTGTGTGTGTGTGTGTGTGTGTGTGTGTGTGTGTGTGTGTGTGTGTGTGACTCTGTGACTGAGTGTGTGTGTGTGTGTGTGTAAAAAAAAAATGTTAACGTCAGAACATGGTTTGAACAGCCAATCAGGTAGCTGTTAACCATTTTGAGGCTAAATGTGATGTCACAAGCACTATTTATGCAGAATCTCCATGCAAATGTCACAGGCGGCTTATTTTTTCTATCAGCCAGCGTACGGGAAGTTTCAGTGTGCTAGCAGAGGGAAAAAAACATTGAACGCACGATAAGCCAGTTTTGGGCACGTCCAATAGAAAATGAGCTGAGGGCCTTAGTGAATCGCGCCGCCTGCTTAATTTTTTATCGGACGTGATCATTTTTTTCAGGCCGGCGCGAATGCACGGAGTTTAGTGCATAGCCCCCTATATTATGATTCCCATAGCATCACTACCAATTACTCAAAATAATGTGGTGGTGCGGTATATACAATTGATATAGCCCTGCTAAGGTGTACACTCCACTATCTGAATGCACATGTGGTATATAATCAGTTGCAGCAACAGCAGAGGTAGGTATAGTAACGTGTGCGGTTTATAACCGCATGCACACTATGGGGGCTATGCACTAAGCTCCGTTAAGTCACTTTTAGACCGCAAAGTGCTCTTAGAACGTGCTTTTGCGCTCAACCTGATGCACTAAGCAACGCAAACAGGCACTTTGCGATCTAAAAATGACTTTTTTCAAGAATTTTTTCTAAGTCCAACTTTGCTCGTTCGCAACTTTGTTTGCGTTAAATTCTGCCCTTAAGCGGGATGCCCTAAGCAACGCAACCTTAGCGTACACGAAAGTTGCGTTGATCAGAACACGCCAGGTCAGAGTAGACGTCTTTAAAAGCCTGTCACATGGTACTAGAGCCAATCAGAGTTGGGATGTATTTCCCACGCTCTGATTGGCTACCGTACCATGTGAGGCCGGCCATGTTTCTTTTAATGACGTCATCTTAAAGGCAATTGAAGCAAAGCCATTCTGATTGGCTGTGCTTTCATTGCCTTTAAATGACGTCATCATTTTTTTTTTTGCTCGGCCAAATCACATGTTTTTCACTGCCCAATCAGGACCGTGTGAAACATTTGACCAAAATGTGACGTCATAGGCCTATAAAAGCCTATGTCGCCTCATTTTGAAGCTAGTCGCCGAGGAGGGAACATCTCCCCTCCTGAGAAGAAGGGCGTGGGGTAAGAAGATGGAAGAAGACGGAAGAAGACCCCAAAATACCCCAAAGAAGAAAGAAGACACAGACGTGGATTTGTTATGGGTTTTTATTATTATAAATATTTTTTATTATTTGTGTGTGTGTGTGACTCTGTGACTGTGTGTGTGTGACTCTGTGACTGAGTGTGTGTGTGACTCTGTGACTGAGTGTGTGTGTGACTCTGTGACTGAGTGTGTGTGTACAGACACCCACCCACCTTCACCGTCACCTGCCCACCCACCATCTCCCATATTCCCACATGCCCCTCAGATGCTTCCACATGCCCCTGAAATGTCCCCCCACATGCCTGATCCCCCCCCCCACATGCCTCTGATGCCCCCCCTCATGCCTCCAATGTCCCGCGCGGCCCTCCGATGTCCCGCTGCTCCGTTTCTTGAGTGTGTGTGTGTGACTGAGTGTGTGTGTGACCAAGTGTGTGACTGAGTGTGTCTGTGTCTCTGACTGTGTGTGTGTGTGTGACTGACTGTGTGTGTGTGTGTGTGTGTGTGTGTGTGTGTGTGTGTGTGTGTGTGTGTGTGTGTGTGTGTGTGTGTGTGTGTGTGTGTGTGTGTGTGTGTGTGTGTGTGTGTGTGTGTGTGTGTGTGTGTGTGTGTGTGTGTGTGTGTGTGACTTACTGTGACTGAGTGTGTGTGTGCCTCTGTGACTGAGTGTGTGTGTGACTCTGTGACTGAGTGTGTGAGTGACTCTGTGTGTGTGACTCTGTGACTGAGTGTGTGACTCTGTGATTCTGTGACTGAGTGTGTGTGTGACTCTGTGACTGAGTGTGGGTGTGACTCTGTGACGGAGTGTGTGTGTGACTCTGTGACTGAGTGTGTGTGTGACTCTGTGACTGAGTGTGTGTGTGATTCTGTGACTGAGTGTGTGTGTGTGTGTGTGTGTGTGTGTGTGTGTGTGTGTGTGTGTGTGTGTGTGTGTGTGTGTGTGTGTGTGTGTGTGTGTGTGTGTGTGTGTGTGTGTGTGTGTGTGTGTGTGTGTTACTCTGTGACTGAGTGTGTGACTCTGTGACTGAGTGTGTGTGTGTGTGTGACTCTGTGACTGAGTGTGTGACTCTGTGACTGAGTGTGTGTGTTACTCTGTGACTGAGTGTGTGTGTGTGTGTGACTCTGTGACTGAGTGTGTGACTCTGTGACTGAGTGTGTGTGTTACTCTGTGACTGAGTGTGTGTGTGACTCTGTGACTGAGTGTGTGTGTGACTCTGTGACTGAGTGTGTGTGTACAGACACCCACCCACAGCCGCCTGCCCACCCACCTTCACCGTATCCCATACTCCCACATGCCCCTCAAATGTCCCCCACATGCCTCTGAATCCCCCCTTCGTGCCTCTGATGTCCCGCTGCTCCGTTGTCCCGCGCGCCCCTCTCATGTCCCACTGCTTCGTTGTCCCGCGCGCCCCTCTCATGTCCCACTGCTTCGTTGTCCCGCGTGCCCCTCCGATGTCCCGCTGCTCCGTTGTCCCGCGCGCCCATCCGATGTCCCGCTGCTCCGTTGTCCCGCGTGCCCCTGCGATGTCCCACTGCTTCCTTGTCCCGCGCGACCCTCCAATGTCCCGCTGCTCCGTTGTACCGCGCGCCCCTCCGATGTCCCGCTGCTCCGTTGTCCCGCGCGCCCCTCCTATGTCCTGCTGCTCCATTTCTTGAGTGTGTGTGTGTGACTGACTGACTGTGTGTGTGTGTGTGTGTGTGTGTGTGTGACTGACTGAGTGTGTGTGACTGACTGTGTGTGTCTGACTGAGTGTGTGTGTGTGTGTGTGTGTGTGTGTGTGTGTGTGTGTGTGTGTGTGTGTGTGTGTGTGTGTGTGTGTGTGTGTGTGTGTGTGTGTGTGTGTGTGTGACTGAGTGTGTGTGTATGACTGACTGTGTGTGTGTCTGACTGACTGACTGAGTGTGTGTGTGTGTGTGTGTGTGTGTGTGTGTGTGTGTGTGTGTGTGTGTGTGTGTGTGTGTGTGTGTGTGTGTGTGTGTGTGTGTGTGTGTGTGTGTGTGTGTGTGTGTGTGTGTGTGTGTGTGTGTGTGTGTGTGTGTGTGTGTGTGTGTGTGTGTGTGACTGACTGTGTGTGTGACTCTGTGACTGAGTGTGTCTGACTGAGTGAGTGTGTGTGCGTTTGTGTGTGTGTATGACTGACTGTGTGTGTGTCTGACTGACTGACTGACTGTGTGTGTGTGTGTGTGTGTGTGTGTGTGTGTGTGTGTGTGTGTGTGTGTGTGTGTGTGTGTGTGTGTGTGTGTGTGTGTGTGTGTGTGTGTGTGTGTGTGTGTGTGTGTGTGTGTGTGTGACTCTGTGACTGAGTGTGTGTGTGTGTGTGTGTGTAAAAAAAAAAAATGTTAACGTCAGAACATGGTTTGAACAGCCAATCAAGTAGCTGTTAACCATTTTGAGGCTAAATGTGATGTCACAAGCACTATTTATGCAGAATCTCCATGCAAATGTCACAGGCGGCTTATTTTTTCTATCAGCCAGCGTACGGGAAGTTTCAGTGTGCTAGCAGAGGGAAAAAAACATTGAACGCACGATAAGCCAGTTTTGGGCACGTCCAATAGAAAATGAGCTGAGGGCCTTAGTGAATCGCGCCGCCTGCTTAATTTTTTATCGGACGTGATCATTTTTTTCAGGCCGGCGCGAAAGCACGGAGTTTAGTGTATAGCCCCCTATATTATGATTCCCATAGCATCACTACCAATTACTCAAAATAATGTGGTGGTGCGGTATATACAATTGATATAGCCCTGCTAAGGTGTACACTCCACTATCTGAATGCACATGTGGTATATAATCAGTTGCAGCAACAGCAGAGGTAGGTATAGTAACGTGTGCGGTTTATAACCGCATGCACACTATGGGGGCTATGCACTAAGCTCCGTTAAGTCACTTTTAGACCGCAAAGTGCTCTTAGAACGTGCTTTTGCGCTCAACCCGATGCACTAAGCAACGCAAACAGGCACTTTGCGATCTAAAAATGACTTTTTTCAAGAATTTTTTCTAAGTCCAACTTTGCTCGTTCGCAACTTTGTTTGCGTTAAATTCTGCCCTTAAGCGGGATGCCCTAAGCAACGCAACCTTAGCGTACACGAAAGTTGCGTTGATCAGAACACGCCAGGTCAGAGTAGACGTCTTTAAAAGCCTGTCACATGGTACTAGAGCCAATCAGAGTTGGGATGTATTTCCCACGCTCTGATTGGCTACCGTACCATGTGAGGCCGGCCATGTTTCTTTTAATGACGTCATCTTAAAGGCAATTGAAGCAAAGCCATTCTGATTGGCTGTGCTTTCATTGCCTTTAAATGACGTCATCATTTTTTTTTTTGCTCGGCCAAATCACATGTTTTTCACTGCCCAATCAGGACCGTGTGAAACATTTGACCAAAATGTGACGTCATAGGCCTATAAAAGCCTATGTCGCCTCATTTTGAAGCTAGTCGCCGAGGAGGGAACATCTCCCCTCCTGAGAAGAAGGGCGTGGGGTAAGAAGATGGAAGAAGACGGAAGAAGACCCCAAAATACCCCAAAGAAGAAAGAAGACACAGACGTGGATTTGTTATGGGTTTTTATTATTATAAATATTTTTTTATTATTTGTGTGTGTGTGTGACTCTGTGACTGTGTGTGTGTGACTCTGTGACTGAGTGTGTGTGTGACTCTGTGACTGAGTGTGTGTGTGTGACTCTGTGACTGAGTGTGTGTGTACAGACACCCACCCACCTTCACCGTCACCTGCCCACCCACCATCTCCCATATTCCCACATGCCCCTCAGATGCTTCCACATGCCCCTGAAATGTCCCCCCACATGCCTGATCCCCCCCCCCCACATGCCTCTGATGCCCCCCCTCATGCCTCCAATGTCCCATGCGGCCCTCCGATGTCCCGCTGCTCCGTTTCTTGAGTGTGTGTGTGTGACTGAGTGTGTGTGTGTGACCAAGTGTGTGACTGAGTGTGTCTGTGTCTCTGACTGTGTGTGTGTGTGTGTGTGTGTGTGTGTGTGTGTGTGTGTGTGTGTGTGTGTGTGTGTGTGTGTGTGTGTGTGTGTGTGTGTGTGTGTGTGTGTGTGTGTGTGTGTGTGTGTGTGTGTGTGTGTGTGTGACTCTGTGACTGAGTGTGTGTGTGACTCTGTGACTGAGTGTGTGTGTGATTCTGTGACTGAGTGTGTGTGTACAGACACCCACCCACAGCCGCCTGCCCACCCACCTTCACCGTATCCCATACTCCCACATGCCCCTCAAATGTCCCCCACATGCCTCTGAATCCCCCCCTCGTGCCTCTGATGTCCCGCTGTTCCGTTGTCCCGCGCGCCCCTCCGATGTCCCGTTGCTCCGTTGTCCCGCGCGCCCCTCCGATGGTCCGCTGTTCCGTTGTCCCGCGTGCCCCTCCGATGTCCCACTGCTCCATTTCTTGTGTGTGTGTGTGTGTGACTGACTGACTCTGTGTGTGTGTGTGTGTGTGTGTGTGTGTGTGTGTGTGTGTGTGTGTGTGTGTGTGTGTGTGTGTGTGTGTGTGTGTGTGTGTGTGTGTGTGTGTGTGTGTGTGTGTGTGTGTGTGTGTGTGTGTGTGTGTGACTCTGTGACTGAGTGTGTGACTCTGTGACTCTGTGACTGAGTGTTTGTGTGTGCCTCTGTGACTGAGTGTGTGTGTGCCTCTGTGACTGAGTGTGTGTGTGACTCTGTGACTGAGTGTGTGACCCTGTGACTGAGTGACTCTGACTGAGTGTGTGTGTGTGTGTGTGTGTGTGTGTGTGTGTGTGTGTGTGTGTGTGTGTGTGTGTGTGTGTGTGTGTGTGTGTGTGTGTGTGTGTGTGACTGTGACTGAGTGTGTGCCTCTGTGACTGAGTGTGTGTGTGACTCTGTGACTGAGTGTGTGAGTGACTCTGTGTGTGTGACTCTGTGACTGAGTGTGTGACTCTGTGACTCTGTGACTGAGTGTGTGTGTGACTCTGTGACTGTGTGTGTGTGTGACTCTGTGACGGAGTGTGTGTGTGTGACTCTGTGACTGAGTGTGTGTGTGACTCTGTGACTGAGTGTGTGTGTGACTCTGTGACTGAGTGTGTGTGTACAGACACCCACCCACAGCCGCCTGCCCACCCACCTTCACCGTATCCCATACTCCCACATGCCCCTCAAATGTCCCCCACATGCCTCTGAATCCCCCCTCGTGCCTCCGATGTCCCGCTGCTCCGTTGTCCCGCGCGCCCCTCCGATGTCCCGCTGCTCCGTTGTCCCTCGCGCCCCTCCGATGTCCCGCTGTCCCGCGCGCCCCTCCGATGTCCCGCTGTTCCGTTGTCCCGCGCGCCCCTCCGATGTCCCGCTGCTCCGCTGTCCCGCTGCTCCGTTGTCCCGCGCGCCCCTCCGATGTCTCGCTGCTCCGTTGTCCCGCGCGCCCCTCCGATGTCCCGCTGTTCCGTTGTCCCGCGCGCCCCTCCGATGTCCCGCTGCTCCGTTGTCCCGCGCGCCCCTCTGATGTCCCACTGCTCCATTTCTTGTGTGTGTGTGTGTGTGTGTGACTGACTGACTGTGTGTGTGTGTGTGTGTGTGTGTGTGACTGACTGTGTGTGTGTGTGTGTGTGTGTGTGTGTGTGTGTGTGTGTGTGTGTGTGTGTGTGTGTGTGTGTGTGTGTGTGTGTGTGTGTGTGTGTGTGTGTGTGTGTGTGTGTGTGTGTGTGTGTGTGTGTGTGTGTGCGTGTGTGTGTGTGACTCTGTGACTGAGTGTGTGTGTGTGTGTGTGTGCCTCTGTGACTGAGTGTGTGTGTGACTCTGTGTGTGTGACTCTGTGACTGAGTGTGTGTGTGTGTGACTCTGTGACTTAGTGTGTGACTCTGTGACTCTGTGACTGAGTGTGTGTGTGTGCCTCTGTGACTGAGTGTGTGTGTGACTCTGTGACTGAGTGACTCTGACTGAGTGTGTGTGTGACTGTTGTCCCGCGCGCCCCTCCGCTGTCCCACTGCTTCGTTGTCCCGCGCGCCCCTCTGATGTCCCACTGCTTCGTTGTCCCGCGCGCCCCTCCGATGTCCCGCTGCTCCGTTGTCCCGCGCGGCCCTGCGATTTTCCGCTGCTCCGTTGTCCCGCGCGGCCCTCCGATGTCCTGCTGCTCCATTTCTTGAGTGTGTGTGTGTGACTGACTGACTGTGTGTGTGTGTGTGTGTAACTGACAAAGTGTGTGTGTCTGACTGTGTGTGTGTGTGTGTGTGTGTGTGTGTGTGTGTGTGTGTGTGTGTGTGTGTGTGTGTGTGTGTGTGTGTGTGTGTGTGTGTGTGTGTGTGTGTGTGTGTGTGTGTGTGCGACTCTGTGACTGAGTGTGTGTTTGTGTGTGTGTGTGTGACTCTGTGACTGAGTGTATGACTCTGTGACTGAGTGTGTGTGTGCCTCTGTGACTGAGTGTGTGTGTGACTCTGTGACTGAGTGTGTGACTCTGTGTGTGTGACTCTGTGACTGAGTGTGTGACTCTGTGACTCTGTGACTGAGTGTGTGTGTGACTCTGTGACTGAGTGTGTGTGTGACTCTGTGACTGAGTGTGTGTGTGACTCTGTGACTGAGTGTGTGTGTGACTCTTTGACTGAGTGTGTGTGTGACTCTGTGACTGAGTGTGTGTGTACAGACACCCACCCACAGCCGCCTGCCCACCCACCTTCACCGTATCCCATACTTACACATGCCCCTCAAATATCCCCCACATGCCTCTGAATCCCCCCCTCGTGCCTCTGATGTCCCGCTGTTCCGTTGTCCCGCGCGCCCCTCCGATGTCCCGTTGCTCCGTTGTCCCGCGCGCCCCTCCGATGTCCCGCTGCTCCGTTGTCCCTCGCGCCCCTCCGATGTCCCGCTGTCCCGCGCGCCCCTCCGATGTCCCGCTGTTCCGTTGTCCCACGCGCCCCTCCGATGTTCCGCTGTTCCGTTGTCCCGCGCGCCCCTCCGATGTCCCGCTGCTCCGCTGTCCCGCTGCTCCGTTGTCCCGCGCGCCCCTCCGATGTCCCGCTGCTCCGTTGTCCCGTGCACCCCTCCGATGTCCCGCTGTTCCGTTGTCCCGCGCGCCCCTCCGATGTCCCGCTGTTCCGTTGTCCCGCGCGCCCCTCCGATGTCCCGCTGTTCTGTTGTCCCGCGCGCCCCTCCGATGTCCCGCTGTTCCGTTGTCCCGCGCGCCCCTCCGATGTCCCGCTGTTCCGTTGTCCCGCGCGCCCCTCCGATGTCCCGCTGTTCCGTTGTCCCGCGCGCAACCTCCGATGTCCCGCTGTTCCGTTGTCCCGCGCGCCCCTCCGATGTCCCGTTGCTCCGTTGTCCCGCGCGCCCCTCCGATGTCCCACTGCTCCGTTGTCCCTCGCGCCCCTCCGATGTCCCGCTGTCCCGCGCGCCCCTTTGATGTCCCGCTGTTCCGTTGTCCCACGCGCCCCTTCGATGTTCCGCTGTTCCGTTGTCCCGTGCGCCCCTCCGATGTCCCGCTGCTCCGCTGTCCCGCTGCTCCGTTGTCCCGCGCGCCCCTCCGATGTCCCGCTGCTCCGTTGTCCCGTGCGCCCCTCCGATGTCCCGCTGTTCCGTTGTCCCGCGCGCCCCTCCGATGTCCCGCTGTTCCGTTGTCCCGCGCGCCCCTCCGATGTCCCGCTGTTCCGTTGTCCCGCGCGCCCCTCCGATGTCCCGCTGTTCCGTTGTCCCGCGCGCCCCTCCGATGTCCCGCTGTTCCGTTGTCCCGCGCGCCCCTCCGATGTCCCGCTGCTCCGTTGTCCCGCGCGCCCCTCTGATGTCCCACTGCTCCATTTCTTGTGTGTGTGTGTGTGTGTGACTGACTGTGTGTGTGTGTGTGTGTGTGTGTGTGTGTGTGTGTGTGTGTGTGTGTGTGTGTGTGTGTGTGTGTGTGTGTGTGTGTGTGTGTGTGTGTGTGTGTGTGTGTGTGTGTGTGTGTGTGTGTGTGTGTGTGTGTGTGTGACTCTTTCTCAAGGAGTGTAACAAGCATGAAGGGAAGGTGTTATTTATACCTCCCTTCTACTAATTGACTAATGTGTTGCACCTAATTGGAAAATTATGCAAATTTCAACACATTGGACTTAAACTCGTTAGTCACATATATATACAAATATAATGAAATAGTTTGATATGCAGACTATGGTATCATTATCATAGTACAATAGTCTGCAATGGTATAATACCTTAAATAATACTATGTATGAATTCTATATCTAGTGTCATGCACAGATGCACACACAGGAAAAAATATAGAATCAGATATTTCAGACTCTGAACATATCCCTCCAAGTGTGTCCTTCTCAGGTACTGAATCCGGAGCATCTTCCAATGAAGAAATTCTTCTACCACGGAGAACACAGACATATGCCATGAATACATCTGGACGCCAGCAGTCAAAAAACGACACAGACGGAGAAGAAGATCCAGGAATAAGCTGGTGGGTGGCCCCTGCAAAAAAGATGAGGCACTGAAATTAGAAGATTAGAAGACACAAACATTCTAAATATCTCTAAATACACACTGTCAATCTGAACTGAGTGTGTTGAATTTGGGACTTACATTTGCACCGGATAGAAATTTTGATTTATTCTCCACTATAGTGGATCTTCACCGGTTCACTAGGAAGTTAACTCTCAAAAGTTTTTTCAAGCACAAAGACAGTTCAATACCCATACCTAACCATGGTGATCTACAGACAGTATCCATGAGACCCAATGTCCACAACGTAATATCAAATAATGAAGAACCATGTCCAATTCCAATTTTTGATATTAAGAAGCAGTTCACATTTCGTGATAATTGTCATATACAGGACTTGCTAGAGCTGTTGAATGATCAACCAGAGACTGGATATGATTCACAAAACTTTCTGGGTAGCCAATCGTCAGGTTTCAAAAACAAATCTAAGTTTCATCCCATGTATTTCACAGGTCATGCAATCAATGTGTTTCAATCAGCCGTGGAACGGGATCTACTACTGCTCTCCCAAGGTATTACCACAACCAAAAATGTTGTTCATAGTTCAAACAATCTGAACTTCACACAAAGACAAGCTATTCAATCTTTAAAAGAAAATAATCTTATTGTGGTTAAGAATGCCGATAAAGGGGGAGCAGTGGTGGTCCTAGACTATGCTTACTATGTAGAAGAGGCCTTACGCCAACTCCATGATGACAAATCCTATACCAAGTTACATACAGTATGGATCCAACTCAGGGTTTCCTATTGGAATTATATGAACTATTAGAGTTTGGCAGGATCCTTCAAGTACTCTCTGTACAAGAATATGAATATCTACATAGTACTCACCCGGTTCTACCCATATTCCATCACCTCCCTAAAGTTCACAAGTCCCTTCTCCACCGCACAGGTAGACCCATTGTTTCTAGTATTGGTTCACTGGGGGAGCACTTTTCACAATACGTTAATCACTTTCTTCAACCTCTAGTCACTTCACTTCCTTCCTACCTTTTAGACACCTCACACGTTTTATCTAGTTTTTCTGATTTTACTTGGTCACCATCACATCTTTGGGTCACGTTAGATGTGTCTTCGCTTTACACTATTATTTCACATGAACATGGTCTACCTGCTGCACGACACTTTTTGGAATCTGATGCCACACTTGCTCCAGCTCAAATCACCTTTTTGCTGAATGCCATCAGATTCCTCCTCACTCACAATTATTTTATGTTGGATGGGGGTTTCTATCTCCAAACATGTGGGACCGCCATGGGATCATCATTTGCGCCTTCCTATGCCAATCTCTTCATGGGGTGGTGGGAAAATACCCATGTGTTTGGAGATAGGAACCCCTATCGACATCACATTATCACATATCACCGTTATATAGATTATCTCATTATAGTTTGGTCTGACACAGTCTCACAACTGTATGCCTTCTTCACTTATCTCAACACCAACACTTATAATCTGTCATTCACATATCACTTTCACCATCACCGCATACAATTCTTGGACTTGTGTCTGTATGTAGGTATGGATAGTCGAGTATATACCAACATATACCGGAAGCCCAACTCTAGGAATACACTTTTGCACGCATCTAGTTGCCATAGCCCAAATCTACTTAAAGGATTACCCTATGGACAGTTCCTTCATTTACGTAGGAACTGTTCTACGATGGAACACTTTGACAATAGTTCCTATGATCTCATTAAAAGATTTTTAGATAGAGGCTATGACCCACTATCAGTGCAATGGGCATATACTAAGGCCAGAAATAAACCTAGGGATGATCTTATCAATACTGATCTCTCCAGCTTTGCTCATACAAAACAGAACAATACATTTAAACAGAATGACATAAATCAATGTGAACCACCATTCTTTATCACTCATATAGCCGTCAAGCTATGAACATCAAATCAATAATTAGGAAACACTGGGCCATTCTCAATACAGATGTTCTCTTAAAGGACATGGTATCTATGGACCCAACATTTGTCTTTCAAAAAGCACACACACTGGGCAGCCTAGTTTCACCAAGTATGATCTCAGACAAGAACAAATACAACAAAAACATGCTATTCCCAGATCTAATACGGTGTTTTAAATGCGGGAAATGTAAAATATGTCAATATGTCCAAAAATGTAAAAGTTTCACTAACACTGAACAAACTAAAGAATACAGAATCCTTTCATTTGTGACGTGTAACACGGATCATGTAATATACATGATCACCTGCGGATGCAATAAACGATATGTGGGTCTAACAACCCGCTTATTTAAAATAAGGATGTTAGAACATATTAGACATATTAATAATTTGGACATTACACGTCCCATGTCTAATCACTTTATGGAATGCCAGTCAGGTAGTCTCAGAAATGTAAAATGTGTAATTCTTGAACATATTAGACCCCACAAACGAGGTGAAGATCGATCCAGGGCTCTTTACCAACGTGAAACGTTCTAGATCTTCACCATCGACACATAAATACCTAAAGGCCTCAATACAGAATGGGACCTGAAGGTTTTTCTGTGATCTTACACTAGGGTTACTAATGGGTATTACTGTATTCCATGTTCCTTCCTTACAACCCTCACACACTCCCCCCCCCCTCCCACACACCCCTCCCTTACCACTCCAACCACCACCTCCCCTGCCCCCCCCTCCCCTGTGCTCCCTTCCTTCCCTGTGTTCTTTCTTTCCAACATCATAAGCATTATACAATATATTAATGGAATTATATATTCATTATACTTCTACTGTTGTATCTGTATTTGTCATTTATGTGGAGCATTTGTAAGGTGATATCCTGTATAGAGAGATATTTATATATATATACATATATATCTATATATATATATATATATATATAGATATATATATATGTACATAATGTATGCCTTGCCCTAATCAAGTGGTTTTGATTGGTTAGCATTATATACTTACTTAATAATCAACAATGATGTTTCCACATGTATTTTTCTATGTAATTTGTGGACACTACATATGTAGAATTCATACATATTATGATTTAAGGTATTATACCATTGCAGACTATTGTACTATGATAATTATACCATAGTCTGCATATCAAACTATTTTATTATATTTGTATATATATATGTGACTAACGAGTTTGAGTCCAATGTGTTGAAATTTGCATAATTTTCCAATTAGGTGCAACACATTAGTCAATTAGTAGAAGGGAGGTATAAATAACACCCTCCCTTCATGCTTGTTACACTCCTTGAGAAAGGGCAAACTTGCCTGAAACGCGTGGGAGGAGGTCTTCTAGTCATGTCTTGTTAGTATCTGCTTTATGTAGTTTAATACATTGATTTTACCATCCTACCTGGTGAGTCTGCTGGCATCGATCTTCTATCTTCTTGTCTACATCCGAATCGTGGCTGCGCAAGTGAAGTACGTCCTTCACCCCTGGAGGGGAAAGTGCAGCCGTGAGCAGAGGGGACGGACCATCGTGAGTATCCACTCCATCCGTTAGCTGTCGCATCTGCAGCCGCTCGCCATAGATTGAGAACGGGACTGCACACAGCCGCAACCCCATACATCCATTAGACTTTTTTCCTTGCCCTACTTATCAACCATATACAGGCTAATAGCCATAAGGTGTTTATCCTGGAGTCGCCAGTCAGTTCTTCTTGGTCTGCATATCCACACTGCCTGGACTTGGATTTACACCTGGATACTTATATCATCTATCTTCACAGACTCACCAGTGTTCCAGCAGGTAATATTAACCCTGGATTTTATTTCATCGATGTGATACTTTTAAGTGTTTCTTTTTTGACTCCTTGTTCTTCTACACTGTTGCTGGACTCAAGACTCAATTGACATCACATTATACTTTGAAAATTATTCAGTATGGATATACCTACAGTGTCTCCACAAGATTTAAATTCTCATTTTGCCTTTAATTGTTTTAATTTGGCAGCTAGCACCAAAAAAGCTGAGTCTTTTTTTGATCAGGACTGTAATATTCTATGTGAGGATATACAAGATCTTAAAGCGCAATTTTTTCGTTTAGAAAAATGTATATCGCATGATTTAAAATTATGGTGGGACATTGTTACACTGGAGAATTTTGGAGGTCTCCGAATGACAAAAGCTCCATCATTTGGATTTGAAACACACGAATTTGAGAAACAATGGAACCTAATTTTGGACCAGTGTTCCTTTAAATTAATTGAATTAATTATTCAACACAAATCCAAAAAGAAAATCACTTCACACAAGCATGTTATAGATCTACAATCTCAATTGCAGGCTTTCACCCATATAGACCGGTTCAAAGATATGGACAAATTACTATCACAGAGAATTAAAAATCTAGAAAAAAGTATAATGCTGGCCAAACAAACCAAATATGAAAGGGACAAAATTGATTATCAGAAAAAAACAAATTTATCTTTGGCAGAAACCTCATACGAGCAAAACAACCTTTAAGAAAAATCCACAGAATATGAATCACAATAGTAATAAGAAAATTACTTCTAAACCCAAATCAATACTCAGGAAAAATTCAAAATCAGATGCACACACAGGAAAAAATATAGAATCAGATATTTCAGACTCTGAACATATCCCTCCAAGTGTGTCCTTCTCAGGTACTGAATCCGGAGCATCTTCCAATGAAGAAATTCTTCTACCACGGAGAACACAGACATATGCCATGAATACATCTGGACGCCAGCAGTCAAAAAACGACACAGACGGAGAAGAAGATCCAGGAATAAGCTGGTGGGTGGCCCCTGCAAAAAAGATGAGGCACTGAAATTAGAAGACACAAACATTCTAAATATCTCTAAATACACACTGTCACAATCTGAACTGAGTGTGTTGAATTTGGGACTTACATTTGCACCGGATAGAAATTTTGATTTATTCTCCACTATAGTGGATCTTCACCGGTTCACTAGGAAGTTAACTCTCAAAAGTTTTTTCAAGCACAAAGACAGTTCAATACCTATACCTAACCATGGTGATCTACAGACAGTATCCATGAGACCCAATGTCCACAACGTAATATCAAATAATGAAGAACCATGTCCAATTCCAATTTTTGATATTAAGAAGCAGTTCACATTTCGTGATAATTGTCATATACAGGACTTGCTAGAGCTGTTGAATGATCAACCAGAGACTGGATATGATTCACAAAACTTTCTGGGTAGCCAATCATCAGGTTTCAAAAACAAATCTAAGTTTCATCCCATGTATTTCACAGGTCATGCAATCAATGTGTTTCAATCAGCTGTGGAACGGGATCTACTACTGCTCTCCCAAGGTATTACCACAACCAAAAATGTTGTTCATAGTTCAAACAATCTGAACTTCACACAAAGACAAGCTATTCAATCTTTAAAAGAAAATAATCTTATTGTGGTTAAGAATGCCGATAAAGGGGGAGCAGTGGTGGTCCTAGACTATGCTTACTATGTAGAAGAGGCCTTACGCCAACTCCATGATGACAAATCCTATACCAAGTTACATACAGTATGGATCCAACTCAGGGTTTCCTATTGGAATTATATGAACTATTAGAGTTTGGCAGGATCCTTCAAGTACTCTCTGTACAAGAATATGAATATCTACATAGTACTCACCCGGTTCTACCCATATTCCATCACCTCCCTAAAGTTCACAAGTCCCTTCTCCACCGCACAGGTAGACCCATTGTTTCTAGTATTGGTTCACTGGGGGAGCACTTTTCACAATACGTTAATCACTTTCTTCAACCTCTAGTCACTTCACTTCCTTCCTACCTTTTAGACACCTCACACGTTTTATCTAGTTTTTCTGATTTTACTTGGTCACCATCACATCTTTGGGTCACGTTAGATGTGTCTTCGCTTTACACTATTATTTCACATGAACATGGTCTACCTGCTGCACGACACTTTTTGGAATCTGATGCCACACTTGCTCCAGCTCAGATCACCTTTTTGCTGAATGCCATCAGATTCCTCCTCACTCACAATTATTTTATGTTGGATGGGGGTTTCTATCTCCAAACATGTGGGACCGCCATGGGATCATCATTTGCGCCTTCCTATGCCAATCTCTTCATGGGGTGGTGGGAAAATACCCATGTGTTTGGAGATAGGAACCCCTATCGACATCACATTATCACATATCACCGTTATATAGATTATCTCATTATAGTTTGGTCTGACACAGTCTCACAACTGTATGCCTTCTTCACTTATCTCAACACCAACACTTATAATCTGTCATTCACATATCACTTTCACCATCACCGCATACAATTCTTGGACTTGTGTCTGTATGTAGGTATGGATAGTCGAGTATATACCAACATATACCGGAAGCCCAACTCTAGGAATACACTTTTGCACGCATCTAGTTGCCATAGCCCAAATCTACTTAAAGGATTACCCTATGGACAGTTCCTTCATTTACGTAGGAACTGTTCTACGATGGAACACTTTGACAATAGTTCCTATGATCTCATTAAAAGATTTTTAGATAGAGGCTATGACCCACTATCAGTGCAATGGGCATATACTAAGGCCAGAAATAAACCTAGGGATGATCTTATCAATACTGATCTCTCCAGCTTTGCTCATACAAAACAGAACAATACATTTAAACAGAATGACATAAATCAATGTGAACCACCATTCTTTATCACTCATATAGCCGTCAAGCTATGAACATCAAATCAATAATTAGGAAACACTGGGCCATTCTCAATACAGATGTTCTCTTAAAGGACATGGTATCTATGGACCCAACATTTGTCTTTCAAAAAGCACACACACTGGGCAGCCTAGTTTCACCAAGTATGATCTCAGACAAGAACAAATACAACAAAAACATGCTATTCCCAGATCTAATAGGGTGTTTTAAATGCGGGAAATGTAAAATATGTCAATATGTCCAAAAATGTAAAAGTTTCACTAACACTGAACAAACTAAAGAATACAGAATCCTTTCATTTGTGACGTGTAACACGGATCATGTAATATACATGATCACCTGCGGATGCAATAAACGATATGTGGGTCTAACAACCCGCTTATTTAAAATAAGGATGTTAGAACATATTAGACATATTAATAATTTGGACATTACACGTCCCATGTCTAATCACTTTATGGAATGCCAGTCAGGTAGTCTCAGAAATGTAAAATGTGTAATTCTTGAACATATTAGACCCCACAAACGAGGTGGAGATCGATCCAGGGCTCTTTACCAACGTGAAACGTTCTAGATCTTCACCATCGACACATAAATACCTAAAGGCCTCAATACAGAATGGGACCTGAAGGTTTTTCTGTGATCTTACACTAGGGTTACTAATGGGTATTACTGTATTCCATGTTCCTTCCTTACAACCCTCACACACTCCCCCCCCCTCCCACACACCCCTCCCTTACCACTCCAACCACCACCTCCCCTGCCCCCCCTCCCCTGTGCTCCCTTCCTTCCCTGTGTTCTTTCTTTCCAACATCATAAGCATTATACAATATATTAATGGAATTATATATTCATTATACTTCTACTGTTGTATCTGTATTTGTCATTTATATGGAGCATTTGTAAGGTGATATCCTGTATAGAGAGATATTTATATATATATACATATATATATATATATATATATATATATATACATATATATATATATATATATATATATATATATATATATATATATGTACATAATGTATGCCTTGCCCTAATCAAGTGGTTTTGATTGGTTAGCATTATATACTTACTTAATAATCAACAATGATGTTTCCACATGTATTTTTCTATGTAATTTGTGGACACTACATATGTAGAATTCATACATATTATGATTTAAGGTATTATACCATTGCAGACTATTGTACTATGATAATTATACCATAGTCTGCATATCAAACTATTTTATTATATTTGTATATATATATGTGACTAACGAGTTTGAGTCCAATGTGTTGAAATTTGCATAATTTTCCAATTAGGTGCAACACATTAGTCAATTAGTAGAAGGGAGGTATAAATAACACCCTCCCTTCATGCTTGTTACACTCCTTGAGAAAGGGCAAACTTGCCTGAAACGCGTGGGAGGAGGTCTTCTAGTCATGTCTTGTTAGTATCTGCTTTATGTAGTTTAATACATTGATTTTACCATCCTACCTGGTGAGTCTGCTGGCATCGATCTTCTATCTTCTTGTCTACATCCGAATCGTGGCTGCGCAAGTGAAGTACGTCCTTCACCCCTGGAGGGGAAAGTGCAGCCGTGAGCAGAGGGGACGGACCATCGTGAGTATCCACTCCATCCGTTAGCTGTCGCATCTGCAGCCGCTCGCCATAGATTGAGAACGGGACTGCACACAGCCGCAACCCCATACATCCATTAGACTTTTTTCCTTGCCCTACTTATCAACCATATACAGGCTAATAGCCATAAGGTGTTTATCCTGGAGTCGCCAGTCAGTTCTTCTTGGTCTGCATATCCACACTGCCTGGACTTGGATTTACACCTGGATACTTATATCATCTATCTTCACAGACTCACCAGTGTTCCAGCAGGTAATATTAACCCTGGACTTTATTTCATCGATGTGATACTTTTAAGTGTTTCTTTTTTGACTCCTTGTTCTTCTACACTGTTGCTGGACTCAAGACTCAATTGACATCACATTATACTTTGAAAATTATTCAGTATGGATATACCTACAGTGTCTCCACAAGATTTAAATTCTCATTTTGCCTTTAATTGTTTTAATTTGGCAGCTAGCACCAAAAAAGCTGAGTCTTTTTTTGATCAGGACTGTAATATTCTATGTGAGGATATACAAGATCTTAAAGCGCAATTTTTTCGTTTAGAAAAATGTATATCGCATGATTTAAAATTATGGTGGGACATTGTTACACTGGAGAATTTTGGAGGTCTCCGAATGACAAAAGCTCCATCATTTGGATTTGAAACACACGAATTTGAGAAACAATGGAACCTAATTTTGGACCAGTGTTCCTTTAAATTAATTGAATTAATTATTCAACACAAATCCAAAAAGAAAATCACTTCACACAAGCATGTTATAGATCTACAATCTCAATTGCAGGCTTTCACCCATATAGACCGGTTCAAAGATATGGACAAATTACTATCACAGAGAATTAAAAATCTAGAAAAAAGTATAATGCTGGCCAAACAAACCAAATATGAAAGGGACAAAATTGATTATCAGAAAAAAACAAATTTATCTTTGGCAGAAACCACATACGAGCAAAACAACCTTTAAGAAAAATCCACAGAATATGAATCACAATAGTAATAAGAAAATTACTTCTAAACCCAAATCAATACTCAGGAAAAATTCAAAATCAGATGCACACACAGGAAAAAATATAGAATCAGATATTTCAGACTCTGAACATATCCCTCCAAGTGTGTCCTTCTCAGGTACTGAATCCGGAGCATCTTCCAATGAAGAAATTCTTCTACCACGGAGAACACAGACATATGCCATGAATACATCTGGACGCCAGCAGTCAAAAAACGACACAGACGGAGAAGAAGATCCAGGAATAAGCTGGTGGGTGGCCCCTGCAAAAAAGATGAGGCACTGAAATTAGAAGACACAAACATTCTAAATATCTCTAAATACACACTGTCACAATCTGAACTGAGTGTGTTGAATTTGGGACTTACATTTGCACCGGATAGAAATTTTGATTTATTCTCCACTATAGTGGATCTTCACCGGTTCACTAGGAAGTTAACTCTCAAAAGTTTTTTCAAGCACAAAGACAGTTCAATACCTATACCTAACCATGGTGATCTACAGACAGTATCCATGAGACCCAATGTCCACAACGTAATATCAAATAATGAAGAACCATGTCCAATTCCAATTTTTGATATTAAGAAGCAGTTCACATTTCGTGATAATTGTCATATACAGGACTTGCTAAAGCTGTTGAATGATCAACCAGAGACTGGATATGATTCACAAAACTTTCTGGGTAGCCAATCGTCAGGTTTCAAAAACAAATCTAAGTTTCATCCCATGTATTTCACAGGTCATGCAATCAATGTGTTTCAATCAGCCGTGGAACGGGATCTACTACTGCTCTCCCAAGGTATTACCACAACCAAAAATGTTGTTCATAGTTCAAACAATCTGAACTTCACACAAAGACAAGCTATTCAATCTTTAAAAGAAAATAATCTTATTGTGGTTAAGAATGCCGATAAAGGGGGAGCAGTGGTGGTCCTAGACTATGCTTACTATGTAGAAGAGGCCTTACGCCAACTCCATGATGACAAATCCTATACCAAGTTACATACAGTATGGATCCAACTCAGGGTTTCCTATTGGAATTATATGAACTATTAGAGTTTGGCAGGATCCTTCAAGTACTCTCTGTACAAGAATATGAATATCTACATAGTACTCACCCGGTTCTACCCATATTCCATCACCTCCCTAAAGTTCACAAGTCCCTTCTCCACCGCACAGGTAGACCCATTGTTTCTAGTATTGGTTCACTGGGGGAGCACTTTTCACAATACGTTAATCACTTTCTTCAACCTCTAGTCACTTCACTTCCTTCCTACCTTTTAGACACCTCACACGTTTTATCTAGTTTTTCTGATTTTACTTGGTCACCATCACATCTTTGGGTCACGTTAGATGTGTCTTCGCTTTACACTATTATTTCACATGAACATGGTCTACCTGCTGCACGACACTTTTTGGAATCTGATGCCACACTTGCTCCAGCTCAGATCACCTTTTTGCTGAATGCCATCAGATTCCTCCTCACTCACAATTATTTTATGTTGGATGGGGGTTTCTATCTCCAAACATGTGGGACCACCATGGGATCATCATTTGCGCCTTCCTATGCCAATCTCTTCATGGGGTGGTGGGAAAATACCCATGTGTTTGGAGATAGGAACCCCTATCGACATCACATTATCACATATCACCGTTATATAGATTATCTCATTATAGTTTGGTCTGACACAGTCTCACAACTGTATGCCTTCTTCACTTATCTCAACACCAACACTTATAATCTGTCATTCACATATCACTTTCACCATCACCGCATACAATTCTTGGACTTGTGTCTGTATGTAGGTATGGATAGTCGAGTATATACCAACATATACCGGAAGCCCAACTCTAGGAATACACTTTTGCACGCATCTAGTTGCCATAGCCCAAATCTACTTAAAGGATTACCCTATGGACAGTTCCTTCATTTACGTAGGAACTGTTCTACGATGGAACACTTTGACAATAGTTCCTATGATCTCATTAAAAGATTTTTAGATAGAGGCTATGACCCACTATCAGTGCAATGGGCATATACTAAGGCCAGAAATAAACCTAGGGATGATCTTATCAATACTGATCTCTCCAGCTTTGCTCATACAAAACAGAACAATACATTTAAACAGAATGACATAAATCAATGTGAACCACCATTCTTTATCACTCATATAGCCGTCAAGCTATGAACATCAAATCAATAATTAGGAAACACTGGGCCATTCTCAATACAGATGTTCTCTTAAAGGACATGGTATCTATGGACCCAACATTTGTCTTTCAAAAAGCACACACACTGGGCAGCCTAGTTTCACCATGTATGATCTCAGACAAGAACAAATACAACAAAAACATGCTATTCCCAGATCTAATAGGGTGTTTTAAATGCGGGAAATGTAAAATATGTCAATATGTCCAAAAATTTAAAAGTTTCACTAACACTGAACAAACTAAAGAATACAGAATCCTTTCATTTGTGACGTGTAACACGGATCATGTAATATACATGATCACCTGCGGATGCAATAAACGATATGTGGGTCTAACAACCCGCTTATTTAAAATAAGGATGTTAGAACATATTAGACATATTAATAATTTGGACATTACACGTCCCATGTCTAATCACTTTATGGAATGCCAGTCAGATAGTCTCAGAAATGTAAAATGTGTAATTCTTGAACATATTAGACCCCACAAACGAGGTGGAGATCGATCCAGGGCTCTTTACCAACGTGAAACGTTCTAGATCTTCACCATCGACACATAAATACCTAAAGGCCTCAATACAGAATGGGACCTGAAGGTTTTTCTGTGATCTTACACTAGGGTTACTAATGGGTATTACTGTATTCCATGTTCCTTCCTTACAACCCTCACACACTCCCCCCCCCTCCCACACACCCCTCCCTTACCACTCCAACCACCACCTCCCCTGCCCCCCCCTCCCCTGTGCTCCCTTCCTTCCCTGTGTTCTTTCTTTCCAACATCATAAGCATTATACAATATATTAATGGAATTATATATTCATTATACTTCTACTGTTGTATCTGTATTTGTCATTTATGTGGAGCATTTGTAAGGTGATATCCTGTATAGAGAGATATTTATATATATATACATATATATCTATATATATATATATATATATATATATATATATATATATATATATATATATATATATAGATATATATGTACATAATGTATGCCTTGCCCTAATCAAGTGGTTTTGATTGGTTAGCATTATATACTTACTTAATAATCAACAATGATGTTTCCACATGTATTTTTCTATGTAATTTGTGGACACTACATATGTAGAATTCATACATATTATGATTTAAGGTATTATACCATTGCAGACTATTGTACTATGATAATTATACCATAGTCTGCATATCAAACGATTTTATTATATTTGTATATATATATGTGACTAACGAGTTTGAGTCCAATGTGTTGAAATTTGCATAATTTTCCAATTAGGTGCAACACATTAGTCAATTAGTAGAAGGGAGGTATAAATAACACCCTCCCTTCATGCTTGTTACACTCCTTGAGAAAGGGCAAACTTGCCTGAAACGCGTGGGAGGAGGTCTTCTAGTCATGTCTTGTTAGTATCTGCTTTATGTAGTTTAATACATTGATTTTACCATCCTACCTGGTGAGTCTGCTGGCATCGATCTTCTATCTTCTTGTCTACATCCGAATCGTGGCTGCGCAAGTGAAGTACGTCCTTCACCCCTGGAGGGGAAAGTGCAGTCGTGAGCAGAGGGGACGGACCATCGTGAGTATCCACTCCATCCGTTAGCTGTCGCATCTGCAGCCGCTCGCCATAGATTGAGAACGGGACTGCACACAGCCGCAACCCCATACATCCATTAGACTTTTTTCCTTGCCCTACTTATCAACCATATACAGGCTAATAGCCATAAGGTGTTTATCCTGGAGTCGCCAGTCAGTTCTTCTTGGTCTGCATATCCACACCGCCTGGACTTGGATTTACACCTGGATACTTATATCATCTATCTTCACAGACTCACCAGTGTTCCAGCAGGTAATATTAACCCTGGATTTTATTTCATCGATGTGATACTTTTAAGTGTTTCTTTTTTGACTCCTTGTTCTTCTACACTGTTGCTGGACTCAAGACTCAATTGACATCACATTATACTTTGAAAATTATTCAGTATGGATATACCTACAGTGTCTCCACAAGATTTAAATTCTCATTTTGCCTTTAATTGTTTTAATTTGGCAGCTAGCACCAAAAAAGCTGAGTCTTTTTTTGATCAGGACTGTAATATTCTATGTGAGGATATACAAGATCTTAAAGCGCAATTTTTTCGTTTAGAAAAATGTATATCGCATGATTTAAAATTATGGTGGGACATTGTTACACTGGAGAATTTTGGAGGTCTCCGAATGACAAAAGCTCCATCATTTGGATTTGAAACACACGAATTTGAGAAACAATGGAACCTAATTTTGGACCAGTGTTCCTTTAAATTAATTGAATTAATTATTCAACACAAATCCAAAAAGAAAATCACTTCACACAAGCATGTTATAGATCTACAATCTCAATTGCAGGCTTTCACCCATATAGACCGGTTCAAAGATATGGACAAATTACTATCACAGAGAATTAAAAATCTAGAAAAAAGTATAATGCTGGCCAAACAAACCAAATATGAAAGGGACAAAATTGATTATCAGAAAAAAACAAATTTATCTTTGGCAGAAACCACATACGAGCAAAACAACCTTTAAGAAAAATCCACAGAATATGAATCACAATAGTAATAAGAAAATTACTTCTAAACCCAAATCAATACTCAGGAAAAATTCAAAATCAGATGCACACACAGGAAAAAATATAGAATCAGATATTTCAGACTCTGAACATATCCCTCCAAGTGTGTCCTTCT
Organism: Ascaphus truei; assembly: GCF_040206685.1. Lineage (NCBI taxonomy): Eukaryota > Metazoa > Chordata > Amphibia > Anura > Ascaphidae > Ascaphus > Ascaphus truei. The sequence goes on from NC_134485.1 coordinate 179,575,579, forward strand.
CAGGTACTGAATCCGGAGCATCTTCCAATGAAGAAATTCTTCTACCACGGAGAACACAGACATATGCCATGAATACATCTGGACGCCAGCAGTCAAAAAACGACACAGACGGAGAAGAAGATCCAGGAATAAGCTGGTGGGTGGCCCCTGCAAAAAAGATGAGGCACTGAAATTAGAAGACACAAACATTCTAAATATCTCTAAATACACACTGTCACAATCTGAACTGAGTGTGTTGAATTTGGGACTTACATTTGCACCGGATAGAAATTTTGATTTATTCTCCACTATAGTGGATCTTCACCGGTTCACTAGGAAGTTAACTCTCAAAAGTTTTTTCAAGCACAAAGACAGTTCAATACCTATACCTAACCATGGTGATCTACAGACAGTATCCATGAGACCCAATGTCCACAACGTAATATCAAATAATGAAGAACCATGTCCAATTCCAATTTTTGATATTAAGAAGCAGTTCACATTTCGTGATAATTGTCATATACAGGACTTGCTAGAGCTGTTGAATGATCAACCAGAGACTGGATATGATTCACAAAACTTTCTGGGTAGCCAATCGTCAGGTTTCAAAAACAAATCTAAGTTTCATCCCATGTATTTCACAGGTCATGCAATCAATGTGTTTCAATCAGCCGTGGAACGGGATCTACTACTGCTCTCCCAAGGTATTACCACAACCAAAAATGTTGTTCATAGTTCAAACAATCTGAACTTCACACAAAGACAAGCTATTCAATCTTTAAAAGAAAATAATCTTATTGTGGTTAAGAATGCCGATAAAGGGGGAGCAGTGGTGGTCCTAGACTATGCTTACTATGTAGAAGAGGCCTTACGCCAACTCCATGATGACAAATCCTATACCAAGTTACATACAGTATGGATCCAACTCAGGGTTTCCTATTGGAATTATATGAACTATTAGAGTTTGGCAGGATCCTTCAAGTACTCTCTGTACAAGAATATGAATATCTACATAGTACTCACCCGGTTCTACCCATATTCCATCACCTCCCTAAAGTTCACAAGTCCCTTCTCCACCGCACAGGTAGACCCATTGTTTCTAGTATTGGTTCACTGGGGGAGCACTTTTCACAATACGTTAATCACTTTCTTCAACCTCTAGTCACTTCACTTCCTTCCTACCTTTTAGACACCTCACACGTTTTATCTAGTTTTTCTGATTTTACTTGGTCACCATCACATCTTTGGGTCACGTTAGATGTGTCTTCGCTTTACACTATTATTTCACATGAACATGGTCTACCTGCTGCACGACACTTTTTGGAATCTGATGCCACACTTGCTCCAGCTCAGATCACCTTTTTGCTGAATGCCATCAGATTCCTCCTCACTCACAATTATTTTATGTTGGATGGGGGTTTCTATCTCCAAACATGTGGGACCGCCATGGGATCATCATTTGCGCCTTCCTATGCCAATCTCTTCATGGGGTGGTGGGAAAATACCCATGTGTTTGGAGATAGGAACCCCTATCGACATCACATTATCACATATCACCGTTATATAGATTATCTCATTATAGTTTGGTCTGACACAGTCTCACAACTGTATGCCTTCTTCACTTATCTCAACACCAACACTTATAATCTGTCATTCACATATCACTTTCACCATCACCGCATACAATTCTTGGACTTGTGTCTGTATGTAGGTATGGATAGTCGAGTATATACCAACATATACCGGAAGCCCAACTCTAGGAATACACTTTTGCACGCATCTAGTTGCCATAGCCCAAATCTACTTAAAGGATTACCCTATGGACAGTTCCTTCATTTACGTAGGAACTGTTCTACGATGGAACACTTTGACAATAGTTCCTATGATCTCATTAAAAGATTTTTAGATAGAGGCTATGACCCACTATCAGTGCAATGGGCATATACTAAGGCCAGAAATAAACCTAGGGATGATCTTATCAATACTGATCTCTCCAGCTTTGCTCATACAAAACAGAACAATACATTTAAACAGAATGACATAAATCAATGTGAACCACCATTCTTTATCACTCATATAGCCGTCAAGCTATGAACATCAAATCAATAATTAGGAAACACTGGGCCATTCTCAATACAGATGTTCTCTTAAAGGACATGGTATCTATGGACCCAACATTTGTCTTTCAAAAAGCACACACACTGGGCAGCCTAGTTTCACCATGTATGATCTCAGACAAGAACAAATACAACAAAAACATGCTATTCCCAGATCTAATAGGGTGTTTTAAATGCGGGAAATGTAAAATATGTCAATATGTCCAAAAATTTAAAAGTTTCACTAACACTGAACAAACTAAAGAATACAGAATCCTTTCATTTGTGACGTGTAACACGGATCATGTAATATACATGATCACCTGCGGATGCAATAAACGATATGTGGGTCTAACAACCCGCTTATTTAAAATAAGGATGTTAGAACATATTAGACATATTAATAATTTGGACATTACACGTCCCATGTCTAATCACTTTATGGAATGCCAGTCAGGTAGTCTCAGAAATGTAAAATGTGTAATTCTTGAACATATTAGACCCCACAAACGAGGTGGAGATCGATCCAGGGCTCTTTACCAACGTGAAACGTTCTAGATCTTCACCATCGACACATAAATACCTAAAGGCCTCAATACAGAATGGGACCTGAAGGTTTTTCTGTGATCTTACACTAGGGTTACTAATGGGTATTACTGTATTCCATGTTCCTTCCTTACAACCCTCACACACTCCCCCCCCCTCCCACACACCCCTCCCTTACCACTCCAACCACCACCTCCCCTGCCCCCCCTTCCCCTGTGCTCCCTTCCTTCCCTGTGTTCTTTCTTTCCAACATCATAAGCATTATACAATATATTAATGGAATTATATATTCATTATACTTCTACTGTTGTATCTGTATTTGTCATTTATGTGGAGCATTTGTAAGGTGATATCCTGTATAGAGAGATATTTATATATATATACATATATATCTATATATATATATATATATATATATATATATATATATATATATATAGATATATATGTACATAATGTATGCCTTGCCCTAATCAAGTGGTTTTGATTGGTTAGCATTATATACTTACTTAATAATCAACAATGATGTTTCCACATGTATTTTTCTATGTAATTTGTGGACACTACATATGTAGAATTCATACATATTATGATTTAAGGTATTATACCATTGCAGACTATTGTACTATGATAATTATACCATAGTCTGCATATCAAACTATTTTATTATATTTGTATATATATATGTGACTAACGAGTTTGAGTCCAATGTGTTGAAATTTGCATAATTTTCCAATTAGGTGCAACACATTAGTCAATTAGTAGAAGGGAGGTATAAATAACACCCTCCCTTCATGCTTGTTACACTCCTTGAGAAAGGGCAAACTTGCCTGAAACGCGTGGGAGGAGGTCTTCTAGTCATGTCTTGTTAGTATCTGCTTTATGTAGTTTAATACATTGATTTTACCATCCTACCTGGTGAGTCTGCTGGCATCGATCTTCTATCTTCTTGTCTACATCCGAATCGTGGCTGCGCAAGTGAAGTACGTCCTTCACCCCTGGAGGGGAAAGTGCAGTCGTGAGCAGAGGGGACGGACCATCGTGAGTATCCACTCCATCCGTTAGCTGTCGCATCTGCAGCCGCTCGCCATAGATTGAGAACGGGACTGCACACAGCCGCAACCCCATACATCCATTAGACTTTTTTCCTTGCCCTACTTATCAACCATATACAGGCTAATAGCCATAAGGTGTTTATCCTGGAGTCGCCAGTCAGTTCTTCTTGGTCTGCATATCCACACCGCCTGGACTTGGATTTACACCTGGATACTTATATCATCTATCTTCACAGACTCACCAGTGTTCCAGCAGGTAATATTAACCCTGGATTTTATTTCATCGATGTGATACTTTTAAGTGTTTCTTTTTTGACTCCTTGTTCTTCTACACTGTTGCTGGACTCAATACTCAATTGACATCACATTATACTTTGAAAATTATTCAGTATGGATATACCTACAGTGTCTCCACAAGATTTAAATTCTCATTTTGCCTTTAATTGTTTTAATTTGGCAGCTAGCACCAAAAAAGCTGAGTCTTTTTTTGATCAGGACTGTAATATTCTATGTGAGGATATACAAGATCTTAAAGCGCAATTTTTTCGTTTAGAAAAATGTATATCGCATGATTTAAAATTATGGTGGGACATTGTTACACTGGAGAATTTTGGAGGTCTCCGAATGACAAAAGCTCCATCATTTGGATTTGAAACACACGAATTTGAGAAACAATGGAACCTAATTTTGGACCAGTGTTCCTTTAAATTAATTGAATTAATTATTCAACACAAATCCAAAAAGAAAATCACTTCACACAAGCATGTTATAGATCTACAATCTCAATTGCAGGCTTTCACCCATATAGACCGGTTCAAAGATATGGACAAATTACTATCACAGAGAATTAAAAATCTAGAAAAAAGTATAATGCTGGCAAAACAAACCAAATATGAAAGGGACAAAATTGATTATCAGAAAAAAACAAATTTATCTTTGGCAGAAACCACATACGAGCAAAACAACCTTTAAGAAAAATCCACAGAATATGAATCACAATAGTAATAAGAAAATTACTTCTAAACCCAAATCAATACTCAGGAAAAATTCAAAATCAGATGCACACACAGGAAAAAATATAGAATCAGATATTTCAGACTCTGAACATATCCCTCCAAGTGTGTCCTTCTCAGGTACTGAATCCGGAGCATCTTCCAATGAAGAAATTCTTCTACCACGGAGAACACAGACATATGCCATGAATACATCTGGACGCCAGCAGTCAAAAAACGACACAGACGGAGAAGAAGATCCAGGAATAAGCTGGTGGGTGGCCCCTGCAAAAAAGATGAGGCACTGAAATTAGAAGACACAAACATTCTAAATATCTCTAAATACACACTGTCACAATCTGAACTGAGTGTGTTGAATTTGGGACTTACATTTGCACCGGATAGAAATTTTGATTTATTCTCCACTATAGTGGATCTTCACCGGTTCACTAGGAAGTTAACTCTCAAAAGTTTTTTCAAGCACAAAGACAGTTCAATACCTATACCTAACCATGGTGATCTACAGACAGTATCCATGAGACCCAATGTCCACAACGTAATATCAAATAATGAAGAACCATGTCCAATTCCAATTTTTGATATTAAGAAGCAGTTCACATTTCGTGATAATTGTCATATACAGGACTTGCTAGAGCTGTTGAATGATCAACCAGAGACTGGATATGATTCACAAAACTTTCTGGGTAGCCAATCGTCAGGTTTCAAAAACAAATCTAAGTTTCATCCCATGTATTTCACAGGTCATGCAATCAATGTGTTTCAATCAGCCGTGGAACGGGATCTACTACTGCTCTCCCAAGGTATTACCACAACCAAAAATGTTGTTCATAGTTCAAACAATCTGAACTTCACACAAAGACAAGCTATTCAATCTTTAAAAGAAAATAATCTTATTGTGGTTAAGAATGCCGATAAAGGGGGAGCAGTGGTGGTCCTAGACTATGCTTACTATGTAGAAGAGGCCTTACGCCAACTCCATGATGACAAATCCTATACCAAGTTACATACAGTATGGATCCAACTCAGGGTTTCCTATTGGAATTATATGAACTATTAGAGTTTGGCAGGATCCTTCAAGTACTCTCTGTACAAGAATATGAATATCTACATAGTACTCACCCGGTTCTACCCATATTCCATCACCTCCCTAAAGTTCACAAGTCCCTTCTCCACCGCACAGGTAGACCCATTGTTTCTAGTATTGGTTCACTGGGGGAGCACTTTTCACAATACGTTAATCACTTTCTTCAACCTCTAGTCACTTCACTTCCTTCCTACCTTTTAGACACCTCACACGTTTTATCTAGTTTTTCTGATTTTACTTGGTCACCATCACATCTTTGGGTCACGTTAGATGTGTCTTCGCTTTACACTATTATTTCACATGAACATGGTCTACCTGCTGCACGACACTTTTTGGAATCTGATGCCACACTTGCTCCAGCTCAGATCACCTTTTTGCTGAATGCCATCAGATTCCTCCTCACTCACAATTATTTTATGTTGGATGGGGGTTTCTATCTCCAAACATGTGGGACCGCCATGGGATCATCATTTGCGCCTTCCTATGCCAATCTCTTCATGGGGTGGTGGGAAAATACCCATGTGTTTGGAGATAGGAACCCCTATCGACATCACATTATCACATATCACCGTTATATAGATTATCTCATTATAGTTTGGTCTGACACAGTCTCACAACTGTATGCCTTCTTCACTTATCTCAACACCAACACTTATAATCTGTCATTCACATATCACTTTCACCATCACCGCATACAATTCTTGGACTTGTGTCTGTATGTAGGTATGGATAGTCGAGTATATACCAACATATACCGGAAGCCCAACTCTAGGAATACACTTTTGCACGCATCTAGTTGCCATAGCCCAAATCTACTTAAAGGATTACCCTATGGACAGTTCCTTCATTTACGTAGGAACTGTTCTACGATGGAACACTTTGACAATAGTTCCTATGATCTCATTAAAAGATTTTTAGATAGAGGCTATGACCCACTATCAGTGCAATGGGCATATACTAAGGCCAGAAATAAACCTAGGGATGATCTTATCAATACTGATCTCTCCAGCTTTGCTCATACAAAACAGAACAATACATTTAAACAGAATGACATAAATCAATGTGAACCACCATTCTTTATCACTCATATAGCCGTCAAGCTATGAACATCAAATCAATAATTAGGAAACACTGGGCCATTCTCAATACAGATGTTCTCTTAAAGGACATGGTATCTATGGACCCAACATTTGTCTTTCAAAAAGCACACACACTGGGCAGCCTAGTTTCACCATGTATGATCTCAGACAAGAACAAATACAACAAAAACATGCTATTCCCAGATCTAATAGGGTGTTTTAAATGCGGGAAATGTAAAATATGTCAATATGTCCAAAAATGTAAAAGTTTCACTAACACTGAACAAACTAAAGAATACAGAATCCTTTCATTTGTGACGTGTAACACGGATCATGTAATATACATGATCACCTGCGGATGCAATAAACGATATGTGGGTCTAACAACCCGCTTATTTAAAATAAGGATGTTAGAACATATTAGACATATTAATAATTTGGACATTACACGTCCCATGTCTAATCACTTTATGGAATGCCAGTCAGGTAGTCTCAGAAATGTAAAATGTGTAATTCTTGAACATATTAGACCCCACAAACGAGGTGGAGATCGATCCAGGGCTCTTTACCAACGTGAAACGTTCTAGATCTTCACCATCGACACATAAATACCTAAAGGCCTCAATACAGAATGGGACCTGAAGGTTTTTCTGTGATCTTACACTAGGTTACTAATGGGTATTACTGTATTCCATGTTCCTTCCTTACAACCCTCACACACTCCCCCCCCTCCCACACACCCCTCCCTTACCACTCCAACCACCACCTCCCCTGCCCCCCCTCCCCTGTGCTCCCTTCCTTCCCTGTGTTCTTTCTTTCCAACATCATAAGCATTATACAATATATTAATGGAATTATATATTCATTATACTTCTACTGTTGTATCTGTATTTGTCATTTATATGGAGCATTTGTAAGGTGATATCCTGTATAGAGAGATATTTATATATATATACATATATATATATATATATATATATATATATATATATATATATATATATATATATATATATACATATATATATATATATATATATATATATATATATATATATATATATATATATATGTACATAATGTATGCCTTGCCCTAATCAAGTGGTTTTGATTGGTTAGCATTATGTACTTACTTAATAATCAACAATGATGTTTCCACATGTATTTTTCTATGTAATTTATGGACACTACATATGTAGAATTCATACATATTATGATTTAAGGTATTATACCATTGCAGACTATTGTACTATGATAATTATACCATAGTCTGCATATCAAACTATTTTATTATATTTGTATATATATATGTGACTAACGAGTTTGAGTCCAATGTGTTGAAATTTGCATAATTTTCCAATTAGGTGCAACACATTAGTCAATTAGTAGAAGGGAGGTATAAATAACACCCTCCCTTCATGCTTGTTACACTCCTTGAGAAAGGGCAAACTTGCCTGAAACGCGTGGGAGGAGGTCTTCTAGTCATGTCTTGTTAGTATCTGCTTTATGTAGTTTAATACATTGATTTTACCATCCTACCTGGTGAGTCTGCTGGCATCGATCTTCTATCTTCTTGTCTACATCCGAATCGTGGCTGCGCAAGTGAAGTACGTCCTTCACCCCTGGAGGGGAAAGTGCAGCCGTGAGCAGAGGGGACGGACCATCGTGAGTATCCACTCCATCCGTTAGCTGTCGCATCTGCAGCCGCTCGCCATAGATTGAGAACGGGACTGCACACAGCCGCAACCCCATACATCCATTAGACTTTTTTCCTTGCCCTACTTATCAACCATATACAGGCTAATAGCCATAAGGTGTTTATCCTGGAGTCGCCAGTCAGTTCTTCTTGGTCTGCATATCCACACTGCCTGGACTTGGATTTACACCTGGATACTTATATCATCTATCTTCACAGACTCACCAGTGTTCCAGCAGGTAATATTAACCCTGGATTTTATTTCATCGATGTGATACTTTTAAGTGTTTCTTTTTTGACTCCTTGTTCTTCTACACTGTTGCTGGACTCAAGACTCAATTGACATCACATTATACTTTGAAAATTAATCAGTATGGATATACCTACAGTGTCTCCACAAGATTTAAATTCTCATTTTGCCTTTAATTGTTTTAATTTGGCAGCTAGCACCAAAAAAGCTGAGTCTTTTTTTGATCAGGACTGTAATATTCTATGTGAGGATATACAAGATCTTAAAGCGCAATTTTTTCGTTTAGAAAAATGTATATCGCATGATTTAAAATTATGGTGGGACATTGTTACACTGGAGAATTTTGGAGGTCTCCGAATGACAAAAGCTCCATCATTTGGATTTGAAACACACGAATTTGAGAAACAATGGAACCTAATTTTGGACCAGTGTTCCTTTAAATTAATTGAATTAATTATTCAACACAAATCCAAAAAGAAAATCACTTCACACAAGCATGTTATAGATCTACAATCTCAATTGCAGGCTTTCACCCATATAGACCGGTTCAAAGATATGGACAAATTACTATCACAGAGAATTAAAAATCTAGAAAAAAGTATAATGCTGGCCAAACAAACCAAATATGAAAGGGACAAAATTGATTATCAGAAAAAAACAAATTTATCTTTGGCAGAAACCACATACGAGCAAAACAACCTTTAAGAAAAATCCACAGAATATGAATCACAATAGTAATAAGAAAATTACTTCTAAACCCAAATCAATACTCAGGAAAAATTCAAAATCAGATGCACACACAGGAAAAAATATAGAATCAGATATTTCAGACTCTGAACATATCCCTCCAAGTGTGTCCTTCTCAGGTACTGAATCCGGAGCATCTTCCAATGAAGAAATTCTTCTACCACGGAGAACACAGACATATGCCATGAATACATCTGGACGCCAGCAGTCAAAAAACGACACAGACGGAGAAGAAGATCCAGGAATAAGCTGGTGGGTGGCCCCTGCAAAAAAGATGAGGCACTGAAATTAGAAGACACAAACATTCTAAATATCTCTAAATACACACTGTCACAATCTGAACTGAGTGTGTTGAATTTGGGACTTACATTTGCACCGGATAGAAATTTTGATTTATTCTCCACTATAGTGGATCTTCACCGGTTCACTAGGAAGTTAACTCTCAAAAGTTTTTTCAAGCACAAAGACAGTTCAATACCTATACCTAACCATGGTGATCTACAGACAGTATCCATGAGACCCAATGTCCACAACGTAATATCAAATAATGAAGAACCATGTCCAATTCCAATTTTTGATATTAAGAAGCAGTTCACATTTCGTGATAATTGTCATATACAGGACTTGCTAGAGCTGTTGAATGATCAACCAGAGACTGGATATGATTCACAAAACTTTCTGGGTAGCCAATCGTCAGGTTTCAAAAACAAATCTAAGTTTCATCCCATGTATTTCACAGGTCATGCAATCAATGTGTTTCAATCAGCCGTGGAACGGGATCTACTACTGCTCTCCCAAGGTATTACCACAACCAAAAATGTTGTTCATAGTTCAAACAATCTGAACTTCACACAAAGACAAGCTATTCAATCTTTAAAAGAAAATAATCTTATTGTGGTTAAGAATGCCGATAAAGGGGGAGCAGTGGTGGTCCTAGACTATGCTTACTATGTAGAAGAGGCCTTACGCCAACTCCATGATGACAAATCCTATACCAAGTTACATACAGTATGGATCCAACTCAGGGTTTCCTATTGGAATTATATGAACTATTAGAGTTTGGCAGGATCCTTCAAGTACTCTCTGTACAAGAATATGAATATCTACATAGTACTCACCCGGTTCTACCCATATTCCATCACCTCCCTAAAGTTCACAAGTCCCTTCTCCACCGCACAGGTAGACCCATTGTTTCTAGTATTGGTTCACTGGGGGAGCACTTTTCACAATACGTTAATCACTTTCTTCAACCTCTAGTCACTTCACTTCCTTCCTACCTTTTAGACACCTCACACGTTTTATCTAGTTTTTCTGATTTTACTTGGTCACCATCACATCTTTGGGTCACGTTAGATGTGTCTTCGCTTTACACTATTATTTCACATGAACATGGTCTACCTGCTGCACGACACTTTTTGGAATCTGATGCCACACTTGCTCCAGCTCAGATCACCTTTTTGCTGAATGCCATCAGATTCCTCCTCACTCACAATTATTTTATGTTGGATGGGGGTTTCTATCTCCAAACATGTGGGACCGCCATGGGATCATCATTTGCGCCTTCCTATGCCAATCTCTTCATGGGGTGGTGGGAAAATACCCATGTGTTTGGAGATAGGAACCCCTATCGACATCACATTATCACATATCACCGTTATATAGATTATCTCATTATAGTTTGGTCTGACACAGTCTCACAACTGTATGCCTTCTTCACTTATCTCAACACCAACACTTATAATCTGTCATTCACATATCACTTTCACCATCACCGCATACAATTCTTGGACTTGTGTCTGTATGTAGGTATGGATAGTCGAGTATATACCAACATATACCGGAAGCCCAACTCTAGGAATACACTTTTGCACGCATCTAGTTGCCATAGCCCAAATCTACTTAAAGGATTACCCTATGGACAGTTCCTTCATTTACGTAGGAACTGTTCTACGATGGAACACTTTGACAATAGTTCCTATGATCTCATTAAAAGATTTTTAGATAGAGGCTATGACCCACTATCAGTGCAATGGGCATATACTAAGGCCAGAAATAAACCTAGGGATGATCTTATCAATACTGATCTCTCCAGCTTTGCTCATACAAAACAGAACAATACATTTAAACAGAATGACATAAATCAATGTGAACCACCATTCTTTATCACTCATATAGCCGTCAAGCTATGAACATCAAATCAATAATTAGGAAACACTGGGCCATTCTCAATACAGATGTTCTCTTAAAGGACATGGTATCTATGGACCCAACATTTGTCTTTCAAAAAGCACACACACTGGGCAGCCTAGTTTCACCATGTATGATCTCAGACAAGAACAAATACAACAAAAACATGCTATTCCCAGATCTAATAGGGTGTTTTAAATGCGGGAAATGTAAAATATGTCAATATGTCCAAAAATTTAAAAGTTTCACTAACACTGAACAAACTAAAGAATACAGAATCCTTTCATTTGTGACGTGTAACACGGATCATGTAATATACATGATCACCTGCGGATGCAATAAACGATATGTGGGTCTAACAACCCGCTTATTTAAAATAAGGATGTTAGAACATATTAGACATATTAATAATTTGGACATTACACGTCCCATGTCTAATCACTTTATGGAATGCCAGTCAGGTAGTCTCAGAAATGTAAAATGTGTAATTCTTGAACATATTAGACCCCACAAACGAGGTGGAGATCGATCCAGGGCTCTTTACCAACGTGGAACGTTCTAGATCTTCACCATCGACACATAAATACCTAAAGGCCTCAATACAGAATGGGACCTGAAGGTTTTTCTGTGATCTTACACTAGGGTTACTAATGGGTATTACTGTATTCCATGTTCCTTCCTTACAACCCTCACACACTCCCCCCCCCTCCCACACACCCCTCCCTTACCACTCCAACCACCACCTCCCCTGCCCCCCCTTCCCCTGTGCTCCCTTCCTTCCCTGTGTTCTTTCTTTCCAACATCATAAGCATTATACAATATATTAATGGAATTATATATTCATTATACTTCTACTGTTGTATCTGTATTTGTCATTTATGTGGAGCATTTGTAAGGTGATATCCTGTATAGAGAGATATTTATATATATATACATATATATCTATATATATATATATATATATATATATATATATATATATATATATATATATAGATATATATGTACATAATGTATGCCTTGCCCTAATCAAGTGGTTTTGATTGGTTAGCATTATATACTTACTTAATAATCAACAATGATGTTTCCACATGTATTTTTCTATGTAATTTGTGGACACTACATATGTAGAATTCATACATATTATGATTTAAGGTATTATACCATTGCAGACTATTGTACTATGATAATTATACCATAGTCTGCATATCAAACTATTTTATTATATTTGTATATATATATGTGACTAACGAGTTTGAGTCCAATGTGTTGAAATTTGCATAATTTTCCAATTAGGTGCAACACATTAGTCAATTAGTAGAAGGGAGGTATAAATAACACCCTCCCTTCATGCTTGTTACACTCCTTGAGAAAGGGCAAACTTGCCTGAAACGCGTGGGAGGAGGTCTTCTAGTCATGTCTTGTTAGTATCTGCTTTATGTAGTTTAATACATTGATTTTACCATCCTACCTGGTGAGTCTGCTGGCATCGATCTTCTATCTTCTTGTCTACATCCGAATCGTGGCTGCGCAAGTGAAGTACGTCCTTCACCCCTGGAGGGGAAAGTGCAGTCGTGAGCAGAGGGGACGGACCATCGTGAGTATCCACTCCATCCGTTAGCTGTCGCATCTGCAGCCGCTCGCCATAGATTGAGAACGGGACTGCACACAGCCGCAACCCCATACATCCATTAGACTTTTTTCCTTGCCCTACTTATCAACCATATACAGGCTAATAGCCATAAGGTGTTTATCCTGGAGTCGCCAGTCAGTTCTTCTTGGTCTGCATATCCACACCGCCTGGACTTGGATTTACACCTGGATACTTATATCATCTATCTTCACAGACTCACCAGTGTTCCAGCAGGTAATATTAACCCTGGATTTTATTTCATCGATGTGATACTTTTAAGTGTTTCTTTTTTGACTCCTTGTTCTTCTACACTGTTGCTGGACTCAAGACTCAATTGACATCACATTATACTTTGAAAATTATTCAGTATGGATATACCTACAGTGTCTCCACAAGATTTAAATTCTCATTTTGCCTTTAATTGTTTTAATTTGGCAGCTAGCACCAAAAAAGCTGAGTCTTTTTTTGATCAGGACTGTAATATTCTATGTGAGGATATACAAGATCTTAAAGCGCAATTTTTTCGTTTAGAAAAATGTATATCGCATGATTTAAAATTATGGTGGGACATTGTTACACTGGAGAATTTTGGAGGTCTCCGAATGACAAAAGCTCCATCATTTGGATTTGAAACACACGAATTTGAGAAACAATGGAACCTAATTTTGGACCAGTGTTCCTTTAAATTAATTGAATTAATTATTCAACACAAATCCAAAAAGAAAATCACTTCACACAAGCATGTTATAGATCTACAATCTCAATTGCAGGCTTTCACCCATATAGACCGGTTCAAAGATATGGACAAATTACTATCACAGAGAATTAAAAATCTAGAAAAAAGTATAATGCTGGCCAAACAAACCAAATATGAAAGGGACAAAATTGATTATCAGAAAAAAACAAATTTATCTTTGGCAGAAACCACATACGAGCAAAACAACCTTTAAGAAAAATCCACAGAATATGAATCACAATAGTAATAAGAAAATTACTTCTAAACCCAAATCAATACTCAGGAAAAATTCAAAATCAGATGCACACACAGGAAAAAATATAGAATCAGATATTTCAGACTCTGAACATATCCCTCCAAGTGTGTCCTTCTCAGGTACTGAATCCGGAGCATCTTCCAATGAAGAAATTCTTCTACCACGGAGAACACAGACATATGCCATGAATACATCTGGACGCCAGCAGTCAAAAAACGACACAGACGGAGAAGAAGATCCAGGAATAAGCTGGTGGGTGGCCCCTGCAAAAAAGATGAGGCACTGAAATTAGAAGACACAAACATTCTAAATATCTCTAAATACACACTGTCACAATCTGAACTGAGTGTGTTGAATTTGGGACTTACATTTGCACCGGATAGAAATTTTGATTTATTCTCCACTATAGTGGATCTTCACCGGTTCACTAGGAAGTTAACTCTCAAAAGTTTTTTCAAGCACAAAGACAGTTCAATACCTATACCTAACCATGGTGATCTACAGACAGTATCCATGAGACCCAATGTCCACAACGTAATATCAAATAATGAAGAACCATGTCCAATTCCAATTTTTGATATTAAGAAGCAGTTCACATTTCGTGATAATTGTCATATACAGGACTTGCTAGAGCTGTTGAATGATCAACCAGAGACTGGATATGATTCACAAAACTTTCTGGGTAGCCAATCGTCAGGTTTCAAAAACAAATCTAAGTTTCATCCCATGTATTTCACAGGTCATGCAATCAATGTGTTTCAATCAGCCGTGGAACGTGATCTACTACTGCTCTCCCAAGGTATTACCACAACCAAAAATGTTGTTCATAGTTCAAACAATCTGAACTTCACACAAAGACAAGCTATTCAATCTTTAAAAGAAAATAATCTTATTGTGGTTAAGAATGCCGATAAAGGGGGAGCAGTGGTGGTCCTAGACTATGCTTACTATGTAGAAGAGGCCTTACGCCAACTCCATGATGACAAATCCTATACCAAGTTACATACAGTATGGATCCAACTCAGGGTTTCCTATTGGAATTATATGAACTATTAGAGTTTGGCAGGATCCTTCAAGTACTCTCTGTACAAGAATATGAATATCTACATAGTACTCACCCGGTTCTACCCATATTCCATCACCTCCCTAAAGTTCACAAGTCCCTTCTCCACCGCACAGGTAGACCCATTGTTTCTAGTATTGGTTCACTGGGGGAGCACTTTTCACAATACGTTAATCACTTTCTTCAACCTCTAGTCACTTCACTTCCTTCCTACCTTTTAGACACCTCACACGTTTTATCTAGTTTTTCTGATTTTACTTGGTCACCATCACATCTTTGGGTCACGTTAGATGTGTCTTCGCTTTACACTATTATTTCACATGAACATGGTCTACCTGCTGCACGACACTTTTTGGAATCTGATGCCACACTTGCTCCAGCTCAGATCACCTTTTTGCTGAATGCCATCAGATTCCTCCTCACTCACAATTATTTTATGTTGGATGGGGGTTTCTATCTCCAAACATGTGGGACCGCCATGGGATCATCATTTGCGCCTTCCTATGCCAATCTCTTCATGGGGTGGTGGGAAAATACCCATGTGTTTGGAGATAGGAACCCCTATCGACATCACATTATCACATATCACCGTTATATAGATTATCTCATTATAGTTTGGTCTGACACAGTCTCACAACTGTATGCCTTCTTCACTTATCTCAACACCAACACTTATAATCTGTCATTCACATATCACTTTCACCATCACCGCATACAATTCTTGGACTTGTGTCTGTATGTAGGTATGGATAGTCGAGTATATACCAACATATACCGGAAGCCCAACTCTAGGAATACACTTTTGCACGCATCTAGTTGCCATAGCCCAAATCTACTTAAAGGATTACCCTATGGACAGTTCCTTCATTTACGTAGGAACTGTTCTACGATGGAACACTTTGACAATAGTTCCTATGATCTCATTAAAAGATTTTTAGATAGAGGCTATGACCCACTATCAGTGCAATGGGCATATACTAAGGCCAGAAATAAACCTAGGGATGATCTTATCAATACTGATCTCTCCAGCTTTGCTCATACAAAACAGAACAATACATTTAAACAGAATGACATAAATCAATGTGAACCACCATTCTTTATCACTCATATAGCCGTCAAGCTATGAACATCAAATCAATAATTACACTGGCGACACACTTTATTCGAGCTTGGCTAGTCCCACGAATTCGGGTATACCCGGGTGTATTGAGGTTTGTGACTGTTTTCTGCCCGAGTACATTGAGTTATTTTCCAAGCAGGGATTGAAGCATTTTATTCCCGCTGGCTGCAATACTGCACAGTATATATATATAAACTGCATTACAATTCATGAATTTATGCCATCTGGTAGACACGCGAAGCATTGCATCCTATTAAATCCTAATCATTATCATTTAACAGATCAGCCGCCCATCAGCCAGGCATGAACCCAGGCTGGGAAGGCAAATGCAACGGGGCTTGTCAGAGGTTAGTAGTGGCTTATTCCAGGTATCTGCCAGGTACATACCGGGTATTTGCTCGAATAAAGTGTGTCGGTGCAGTAGGAAACACTGGGCCATTCTCAATACAGATGTTCTCTTAAAGGACATGGTATCTATGGACCCAACATTTGTCTTTCAAAAAGCACACACACTGGGCAGCCTAGTTTCACCATGTATGATCTCAGACAAGAACAAATACAACAAAAACATGCTATTCCCAGATCTAATAGGGTGTTTTAAATGCGGGAAATGTAAAATATGTCAATATGTCCAAAAATTTAAAAGTTTCACTAACACTGAACAAACTAAAGAATACAGAATCCTTTCATTTGTGACGTGTAACACGGATCATGTAATATACATGATCACCTGCGGATGCAATAAACGATATGTGGGTCTAACAACCCGCTTATTTAAAATAAGGATGTTAGAACATATTAGACATATTAATAATTTGGACATTACACGTCCCATGTCTAATCACTTTATGGAATGCCAGTCAGGTAGTCTCAGAAATGTAAAATGTGTAATTCTTGAACATATTAGACCCCACAAACGAGGTGGAGATCGATCCAGGGCTCTTTACCAACGTGAAACGTTCTAGATCTTCACCATCGACACATAAATACCTAAAGGCCTCAATACAGAATGGGACCTGAAGGTTTTTCTGTGATCTTACACTAGGGTTACTAATGGGTATTACTGTATTCCATGTTCCTTCCTTACAACCCTCACACACTCCCCCCCCCTCCCACACACCCCTCCCTTACCACTCCAACCACCACCTCCCCTGCCCCCCCTCCCCTGTGCTCCCTTCCTTCCCTGTGTTCTTTCTTTCCAACATCATAAGCATTATACAATATATTAATGGAATTATATATTCATTATACGTCTACTGTTGTATCTGTATTTGTCATTTATATGGAGCATTTGTAAGGTGATATCCTGTATAGAGAGATATTTATATATATATACATATATATATATATATATATATATATATATATATATATATATATACATATATATATATATATATATATATATATATATATATATATATATATATATATATATATGTACATAATGTATGCCTTGCCCTAATCAAGTGGTTTTGATTGGTTAGCATTATATACTTACTTAATAATCAACAATGATGTTTCCACATGTATTTTTCTATGTAATTTGTGGACACTACATATGTAGAATTCATACATATTATGATTTAAGGTATTATACCATTGCAGACTATTGTACTATGATAATTATACCATAGTCTGCATATCAAACTATTTTATTATATTTGTATATATATATGTGACTAACGAGTTTGAGTCCAATGTGTTGAAATTTGCATAATTTTCCAATTAGGTGCAACACATTAGTCAATTAGTAGAAGGGAGGTATAAATAACACCCTCCCTTCATGCTTGTTACACTCCTTGAGAAAGGGCAAACTTGCCTGAAACGCGTGGGAGGAGGTCTTCTAGTCATGTCTTGTTAGTATCTGCTTTATGTAGTTTAATACATTGATTTTACCATCCTACCTGGTGAGTCTGCTGGCATCGATCTTCTATCTTCTTGTCTACATCCGAATCGTGGCTGCGCAAGTGAAGTACGTCCTTCACCCCTGGAGGGGAAAGTGCAGTCGTGAGCAGAGGGGACGGACCATCGTGAGTATCCACTCCATCCGTTAGCTGTCGCATCTGCAGCCGCTCGCCATAGATTGAGAACGGGACTGCACACAGCCGCAACCCCATACATCCATTAGACTTTTTTCCTTGCCCTACTTATCAACCATATACAGGCTAATAGCCATAAGGTGTTTATCCTGGAGTCGCCAGTCAGTTCTTCTTGGTCTGCATATCCACACTGCCTGGACTTGGATTTACACCTGGATACTTATATCATCTATCTTCACAGACTCACCAGTGTTCCAGCAGGTAATATTAACCCTGGATTTTATTTCATCGATGTGATACTTTTAAGTGTTTCTTTTTTGACTCCTTGTTCTTCTACACTGTTGCTGGACTCAAGACTCAATTGACATCACATTATACTTTGAAAATTATTCAGTATGGATATACCTACAGTGTCTCCACAAGATTTAAATTCTCATTTTGCCTTTAATTGTTTTAATTTGGCAGCTAGCACCAAAAAAGCTGAGTCTTTTTTTGATCAGGACTGTAATATTCTATGTGAGGATATACAAGATCTTAAAGCGCAATTTTTTCGTTTAGAAAAATGTATATCGCATGATTTAAAATTATGGTGGGACATTGTTACACTGGAGAATTTTGGAGGTCTCCGAATGACAAAAGCTCCATCATTTGGATTTGAAACACACGAATTTGAGAAACAATGGAACCTAATTTTGGACCAGTGTTCCTTTAAATTAATTGAATTAATTATTCAACACAAATCCAAAAAGAAAATCACTTCACACAAGCATGTTATAGATCTACAATCTCAATTGCAGGCTTTCACCCATATAGACCGGTTCAAAGATATGGACAAATTACTATCACAGAGAATTAAAAATCTAGAAAAAAGTATAATGCTGGCCAAACAAACCAAATATGAAAGGGACAAAATTGATTATCAGAAAAAAACAAATTTATCTTTGGCAGAAACCACATACGAGCAAAACAACCTTTAAGAAAAATCCACAGAATATGAATCACAATAGTAATAAGAAAATTACTTCTAAACCCAAATCAATACTCAGGAAAAATTCAAAATCAGATGCACACACAGGAAAAAATATAGAATCAGATATTTCAGACTCTGAACATATCCCTCCAAGTGTGTCCTTCTCAGGTACTGAATCCGGAGCATCTTCCAATGAAGAAATTCTTCTACCACGGAGAACACAGACATATGCCATGAATACATCTGGACGCCAGCAGTCAAAAAACGACACAGACGGAGAAGAAGATCCAGGAATAAGCTGGTGGGTGGCCCCTGCAAAAAAGATGAGGCACTGAAATTAGAAGACACAAACATTCTAAATATCTCTAAATACACACTGTCACAATCTGAACTGAGTGTGTTGAATTTGGGACTTACATTTGCACCGGATAGAAATTTTGATTTATTCTCCACTATAGTGGATCTTCACCGGTTCACTAGGAAGTTAACTCTCAAAAGTTTTTTCAAGCACAAAGACAGTTCAATACCTATACCTAACCATGGTGATCTACAGACAGTATCCATGAGACCCAATGTCCACAACGTAATATCAAATAATGAAGAACCATGTCCAATTCCAATTTTTGATATTAAGAAGCAGTTCACATTTCGTGATAATTGTCATATACAGGACTTGCTAGAGCTGTTGAATGATCAACCAGAGACTGGATATGATTCACAAAACTTTCTGGGTAGCCAATCGTCAGGTTTCAAAAACAAATCTAAGTTTCATCCCATGTATTTCACAGGTCATGCAATCAATGTGTTTCAATCAGCCGTGGAACGGGATCTACTACTGCTCTCCCAAGGTATTACCACAACCAAAAATGTTGTTCATAGTTCAAACAATCTGAACTTCACACAAAGACAAGCTATTCAATCTTTAAAAGAAAATAATCTTATTGTGGTTAAGAATGCCGATAAAGGGGGAGCAGTGGTGGTCCTAGACTATGCTTACTATGTAGAAGAGGCCTTACGCCAACTCCATGATGACAAATCCTATACCAAGTTACATACAGTATGGATCCAACTCAGGGTTTCCTATTGGAATTATATGAACTATTAGAGTTTGGCAGGATCCTTCAAGTACTCTCTGTACAAGAATATGAATATCTACATAGTACTCACCCGGTTCTACCCATATTCCATCACCTCCCTAAAGTTCACAAGTCCCTTCTCCACCGCACAGGTAGACCCATTGTTTCTAGTATTGGTTCACTGGGGGAGCACTTTTCACAATACGTTAATCACTTTCTTCAACCTCTAGTCACTTCACTTCCTTCCTACCTTTTAGACACCTCACACGTTTTATCTAGTTTTTCTGATTTTACTTGGTCACCATCACATCTTTGGGTCACGTTAGATGTGTCTTCGCTTTACACTATTATTTCACATGAACATGGTCTACCTGCTGCACGACACTTTTTGGAATCTGATGCCACACTTGCTCCAGCTCAGATCACCTTTTTGCTGAATGCCATCAGATTCCTCCTCACTCACAATTATTTTATGTTGGATGGGGGTTTCTATCTCCAAACATGTGGGACCGCCATGGGATCATCATTTGCGCCTTCCTATGCCAATCTCTTCATGGGGTGGTGGGAAAATACCCATGTGTTTGGAGATAGGAACCCCTATCGACATCACATTATCACATATCACCGTTATATAGATTATCTCATTATAGTTTGGTCTGACACAGTCTCACAACTGTATGCCTTCTTCACTTATCTCAACACCAACACTTATAATCTGTCATTCACATATCACTTTCACCATCACCGCATACAATTCTTGGACTTGTGTCTGTATGTAGGTATGGATAGTCGAGTATATACCAACATATACCGGAAGCCCAACTCTAGGAATACACTTTTGCACGCATCTAGTTGCCATAGCCCAAATCTACTTAAAGGATTACCCTATGGACAGTTCCTTCATTTACGTAGGAACTGTTCTACGATGGAACACTTTGACAATAGTTCCTATGATCTCATTAAAAGATTTTTAGATAGAGGCTATGACCCACTATCAGTGCAATGGGCATATACTAAGGCCAGAAATAAACCTAGGGATGATCTTATCAATACTGATCTCTCCAGCTTTGCTCATACAAAACAGAACAATACATTTAAACAGAATGACATAAATCAATGTGAACCACCATTCTTTATCACTCATATAGCCGTCAAGCTATGAACATCAAATCAATAATTAGGAAACACTGGGCCATTCTCAATACAGATGTTCTCTTAAAGGACATGGTATCTATGGACCCAACATTTGTCTTTCAAAAAGCACACACACTGGGCAGCCTAGTTTCACCATGTATGATCTCAGACAAGAACAAATACAACAAAAACATGCTATTCCCAGATCTAATAGGGTGTTTTAAATGCGGGAAATGTAAAATATGTCAATATGTCCAAAAATTTAAAAGTTTCACTAACACTGAACAAACTAAAGAATACAGAATCCTTTCATTTGTGACGTGTAACACGGATCATGTAATATACATGATCACCTGCGGATGCAATAAACGATATGTGGGTCTAACAACCCGCTTATTTAAAATAAGGATGTTAGAACATATTAGACATATTAATAATTTGGACATTACACGTCCCATGTCTAATCACTTTATGGAATGCCAGTCAGGTAGTCTCAGAAATGTAAAATGTGTAATTCTTGAACATATTAGACCCCACAAACGAGGTGGAGATCGATCCAGGGCTCTTTACCAACGTGAAACGTTCTAGATCTTCACCATCGACACATAAATACCTAAAGGCCTCAATACAGAATGGGACCTGAAGGTTTTTCTGTGATCTTACACTAGGGTTACTAATGGGTATTACTGTATTCCATGTTCCTTCCTTACAACCCTCACACACTCCCCCCCCCTCCCACACACCCCTCCCTTACCACTCCAACCACCACCTCCCCTGCCCCCCCTCCCCTGTGCTCCCTTCCTTCCCTGTGTTCTTTCTTTCCAACATCATAAGCATTATACAATATATTAATGGAATTATATATTCATTATACGTCTACTGTTGTATCTGTATTTGTCATTTATATGGAGCATTTGTAAGGTGATATCCTGTATAGAGAGATATTTATATATATATACATATATATATATATATATATATATATATATATATATATATATATATATACATATATATATATATATATATATATATATATATATATATATATATATATATATATATATGTACATAATGTATGCCTTGCCCTAATCAAGTGGTTTTGATTGGTTAGCATTATATACTTACTTAATAATCAACAATGATGTTTCCACATGTATTTTTCTATGTAATTTGTGGACACTACATATGTAGAATTCATACATATTATGATTTAAGGTATTATACCATTGCAGACTATTGTACTATGATAATTATACCATAGTCTGCATATCAAACTATTTTATTATATTTGTATATATATATGTGACTAACGAGTTTGAGTCCAATGTGTTGAAATTTGCATAATTTTCCAATTAGGTGCAACACATTAGTCAATTAGTAGAAGGGAGGTATAAATAACACCCTCCCTTCATGCTTGTTACACTCCTTGAGAAAGGGCAAACTTGCCTGAAACGCGTGGGAGGAGGTCTTCTAGTCATGTCTTGTTAGTATCTGCTTTATGTAGTTTAATACATTGATTTTACCATCCTACCTGGTGAGTCTGCTGGCATCGATCTTCTATCTTCTTGTCTACATCCGAATCGTGGCTGCGCAAGTGAAGTACGTCCTTCACCCCTGGAGGGGAAAGTGCAGTCGTGAGCAGAGGGGACGGACCATCGTGAGTATCCACTCCATCCGTTAGCTGTCGCATCTGCAGCCGCTCGCCATAGATTGAGAACGGGACTGCACACAGCCGCAACCCCATACATCCATTAGACTTTTTTCCTTGCCCTACTTATCAACCATATACAGGCTAATAGCCATAAGGTGTTTATCCTGGAGTCGCCAGTCAGTTCTTCTTGGTCTGCATATCCACACTGCCTGGACTTGGATTTACACCTGGATACTTATATCATCTATCTTCACAGACTCACCAGTGTTCCAGCAGGTAATATTAACCCTGGATTTTATTTCATCGATGTGATACTTTTAAGTGTTTCTTTTTTGACTCCTTGTTCTTCTACACTGTTGCTGGACTCAAGACTCAATTGACATCACATTATACTTTGAAAATTATTCAGTATGGATATACCTACAGTGTCTCCACAAGATTTAAATTCTCATTTTGCCTTTAATTGTTTTAATTTGGCAGCTAGCACCAAAAAAGCTGAGTCTTTTTTTGATCAGGACTGTAATATTCTATGTGAGGATATACAAGATCTTAAAGCGCAATTTTTTCGTTTAGAAAAATGTATATCGCATGATTTAAAATTATGGTGGGACATTGTTACACTGGAGAATTTTGGAGGTCTCCGAATGACAAAAGCTCCATCATTTGGATTTGAAACACACGAATTTGAGAAACAATGGAACCTAATTTTGGACCAGTGTTCCTTTAAATTAATTGAATTAATTATTCAACACAAATCCAAAAAGAAAATCACTTCACACAAGCATGTTATAGATCTACAATCTCAATTGCAGGCTTTCACCCATATAGACCGGTTCAAAGATATGGACAAATTACTATCACAGAGAATTAAAAATCTAGAAAAAAGTATAATGCTGGCCAAACAAACCAAATATGAAAGGGACAAAATTGATTATCAGAAAAAAACAAATTTATCTTTGGCAGAAACCACATACGAGCAAAACAACCTTTAAGAAAAATCCACAGAATATGAATCACAATAGTAATAAGAAAATTACTTCTAAACCCAAATCAATACTCAGGAAAAATTCAAAATCAGATGCACACACAGGAAAAAATATAGAATCAGATATTTCAGACTCTGAACATATCCCTCCAAGTGTGTCCTTCTCAGGTACTGAATCCGGAGCATCTTCCAATGAAGAAATTCTTCTACCACGGAGAACACAGACATATGCCATGAATACATCTGGACGCCAGCAGTCAAAAAACGACACAGACGGAGAAGAAGATCCAGGAATAAGCTGGTGGGTGGCCCCTGCAAAAAAGATGAGGCACTGAAATTAGAAGACACAAACATTCTAAATATCTCTAAATACACACTGTCACAATCTGAACTGAGTGTGTTGAATTTGGGACTTACATTTGCACCGGATAGAAATTTTGATTTATTCTCCACTATAGTGGATCTTCACCGGTTCACTAGGAAGTTAACTCTCAAAAGTTTTTTCAAGCACAAAGACAGTTCAATACCTATACCTAACCATGGTGATCTACAGACAGTATCCATGAGACCCAATGTCCACAACGTAATATCAAATAATGAAGAACCATGTCCAATTCCAATTTTTGATATTAAGAAGCAGTTCACATTTCGTGATAATTGTCATATACAGGACTTGCTAGAGCTGTTGAATGATCAACCAGAGACTGGATATGATTCACAAAACTTTCTGGGTAGCCAATCGTCAGGTTTCAAAAACAAATCTAAGTTTCATCCCATGTATTTCACAGGTCATGCAATCAATGTGTTTCAATCAGCCGTGGAACGGGATCTACTACTGCTCTCCCAAGGTATTACCACAACCAAAAATGTTGTTCATAGTTCAAACAATCTGAACTTCACACAAAGACAAGCTATTCAATCTTTAAAAGAAAATAATCTTATTGTGGTTAAGAATGCCGATAAAGGGGGAGCAGTGGTGGTCCTAGACTATGCTTACTATGTAGAAGAGGCCTTACGCCAACTCCATGATGACAAATCCTATACCAAGTTACATACAGTATGGATCCAACTCAGGGTTTCCTATTGGAATTATATGAACTATTAGAGTTTGGCAGGATCCTTCAAGTACTCTCTGTACAAGAATATGAATATCTACATAGTACTCACCCGGTTCTACCCATATTCCATCACCTCCCTAAAGTTCACAAGTCCCTTCTCCACCGCACAGGTAGACCCATTGTTTCTAGTATTGGTTCACTGGGGGAGCACTTTTCACAATACGTTAATCACTTTCTTCAACCTCTAGTCACTTCACTTCCTTCCTACCTTTTAGACACCTCACACGTTTTATCTAGTTTTTCTGATTTTACTTGGTCACCATCACATCTTTGGGTCACGTTAGATGTGTCTTCGCTTTACACTATTATTTCACATGAACATGGTCTACCTGCTGCACGACACTTTTTGGAATCTGATGCCACACTTGCTCCAGCTCAGATCACCTTTTTGCTGAATGCCATCAGATTCCTCCTCACTCACAATTATTTTATGTTGGATGGGGGTTTCTATCTCCAAACATGTGGGACCGCCATGGGATCATCATTTGCGCCTTCCTATGCCAATCTCTTCATGGGGTGGTGGGAAAATACCCATGTGTTTGGAGATAGGAACCCCTATCGACATCACATTATCACATATCACCGTTATATAGATTATCTCATTATAGTTTGGTCTGACGCAGTCTCACAACTGTATGCCTTCTTCACTTATCTCAACACCAACACTTATAATCTGTCATTCACATATCACTTTCACCATCACCGCATACAATTCTTGGACTTGTGTCTGTATGTAGGTATGGATAGTCGAGTATATACCAACATATACCGGAAGCCCAACTCTAGGAATACACTTTTGCACGCATCTAGTTGCCATAGCCCAAATCTACTTAAAGGATTACCCTATGGACAGTTCCTTCATTTACGTAGGAACTGTTCTACGATGGAACACTTTGACAATAGTTCCTATGATCTCATTAAAAGATTTTTAGATAGAGGCTATGACCCACTATCAGTGCAATGGGCATATACTAAGGCCAGAAATAAACCTAGGGATGATCTTATCAATACTGATCTCTCCAGCTTTGCTCATACAAAACAGAACAATACATTTAAACAGAATGACATAAATCAATGTGAACCACCATTCTTTATCACTCATATAGCCGTCAAGCTATGAACATCAAATCAATAATTAGGAAACACTGGGCCATTCTCAATACAGATGTTCTCTTAAAGGACATGGTATCTATGGACCCAACATTTGTCTTTCAAAAAGCACACACACTGGGCAGCCTAGTTTCACCAAGTATGATCTCAGACAAGAACAAATACAACAAAAACATGCTATTCCCAGATCTAATAGGGTGTTTTAAATGCGGGAAATGTAAAATATGTCAATATGTCCAAAAATTTAAAAGTTTCACTAACACTGAACAAACTAAAGAATACAGAATCCTTTCATTTGTGACGTGTAACACGGATCATGTAATATACATGATCACCTGCGGATGCAATAAACGATATGTGGGTCTAACAACCCGCTTATTTAAAATAAGGATGTTAGAACATATTAGACATATTAATAATTTGGACATTACACGTCCCATGTCTAATCACTTTATGGAATGCCAGTCAGGTAGTCTCAGAAATGTAAAATGTGTAATTCTTGAACATATTAGACCCCACAAACGAGGTGGAGATCGATCCAGGGCTCTTTACCAACGTGAAACGTTCTAGATCTTCACCATCGACACATAAATACCTAAAGGCCTCAATACAGAATGGGACCTGAAGGTTTTTCTGTGATCTTACACTAGGGTTACTAATGGGTATTACTGTATTCCATGTTCCTTCCTTACAACCCTCACACACTCCCCCCCCCTCCCACACACCCCTCCCTTACCACTCCAACCACCACCTCCCCTGCCCCCCCTTCCCCTGTGCTCCCTTCCTTCCCTGTGTTCTTTCTTTCCAACATCATAAGCATTATACAATATATTAATGGAATTATATATTCATTATACTTCTACTGTTGTATCTGTATTTGTCATTTATGTGGAGCATTTGTAAGGTGATATCCTGTATAGAGAGATATTTATATATATATACATATATATCTATATCTATATATATATATATATATATATATATATATATATATATATATATAGATATAGATATATATGTACATAATGTATGCCTTGCCCTAATCAAGTGGTTTTGATTGGTTAGCATTATATACTTACTTAATAATCAACAATGATGTTTCCACATGTATTTTTCTATGTAATTTGTGGACACTACATATGTAGAATTCATACATATTATGATTTAAGGTATTATACCATTGCAGACTATTGTACTATGATAATTATACCATAGTCTGCATATCAAACTATTTTATTATATTTGTATATATATATGTGACTAACGAGTTTGAGTCCAATGTGTTGAAATTTGCATAATTTTCCAATTAGGTGCAACACATTAGTCAATTAGTAGAAGGGAGGTATAAATAACACCCTCCCTTCATGCTTGTTACACTCCTTGAGAAAGGGCAAACTTGCCTGAAACGCGTGGGAGGAGGTCTTCTAGTCATGTCTTGTTAGTATCTGCTTTATGTAGTTTAATACATTGATTTTACCATCCTACCTGGTGAGTCTGCTGGCATCGATCTTCTATCTTCTTGTCTACATCCGAATCGTGGCTGCGCAAGTGAAGTACGTCCTTCACCCCTGGAGGGGAAAGTGCAGTCGTGAGCAGAGGGGACGGACCATCGTGAGTATCCACTCCATCCGTTAGCTGTCGCATCTGCAGCCGCTCGCCATAGATTGAGAACGGGACTGCACACAGCCGCAACCCCATACATCCATTAGACTTTTTTCCTTGCCCTACTTATCAACCATATACAGGCTAATAGCCATAAGGTGTTTATCCTGGAGTCGCCAGTCAGTTCTTCTTGGTCTGCATATCCACACCGCCTGGACTTGGATTTACACCTGGATACTTATATCATCTATCTTCACAGACTCACCAGTGTTCCAGCAGGTAATATTAACCCTGGATTTTATTTCATCGATGTGATACTTTTAAGTGTTTCTTTTTTGACTCCTTGTTCTTCTACACTGTTGCTGGACTCAAGACTCAATTGACATCACATTATACTTTGAAAATTATTCAGTATGGATATACCTACAGTGTCTCCACAAGATTTAAATTCTCATTTTGCCTTTAATTGTTTTAATTTGGCAGCTAGCACCAAAAAAGCTGAGTCTTTTTTTGATCAGGACTGTAATATTCTATGTGAGGATATACAAGATCTTAAAGCGCAATTTTTTCGTTTAGAAAAATGTATATCGCATGATTTAAAATTATGGTGGGACATTGTTACACTGGAGAATTTTGGAGGTCTCCGAATGACAAAAGCTCCATCATTTGGATTTGAAACACACGAATTTGAGAAACAATGGAACCTAATTTTGGACCAGTGTTCCTTTAAATTAATTGAATTAATTATTCAACACAAATCCAAAAAGAAAATCACTTCACACAAGCATGTTATAGATCTACAATCTCAATTGCAGGCTTTCACCCATATAGACCGGTTCAAAGATATGGACAAATTACTATCACAGAGAATTAAAAATCTAGAAAAAAGTATAATGCTGGCCAAACAAACCAAATATGAAAGGGACAAAATTGATTATCAGAAAAAAACAAATTTATCTTTGGCAGAAACCACATACGAGCAAAACAACCTTTAAGAAAAATCCACAGAATATGAATCACAATAGTAATAAGAAAATTACTTCTAAACCCAAATCAATACTCAGGAAAAATTCAAAATCAGATGCACACACAGGAAAAAATATAGAATCAGATATTTCAGACTCTGAACATATCCCTCCAAGTGTGTCCTTCACAGGTACTGAATCCGGAGCATCTTCCAATGAAGAAATTCTTCTACCACGGAGAACACAGACATATGCCATGAATACATCTGGACGCCAGCAGTCAAAAAACGACACAGACGGAGAAGAAGATCCAGGAATAAGCTGGTGGGTGGCCCCTGCAAAAAAGATGAGGCACTGAAATTAGAAGACACAAACATTCTAAATATCTCTAAATACACACTGTCACAATCTGAACTGAGTGTGTTGAATTTGGGACTTACATTTGCACCGGATAGAAATTTTGATTTATTCTCCACTATAGTGGATCTTCACCGGTTCACTAGGAAGTTAACTCTCAAAAGTTTTTTCAAGCACAAAGACAGTTCAATACCTATACCTAACCATGGTGATCTACAGACAGTATCCATGAGACCCAATGTCCACAACGTAATATCAAATAATGAAGAACCATGTCCAATTCCAATTTTTGATATTAAGAAGCAGTTCACATTTCGTGATAATTGTCATATACAGGACTTGCTAGAGCTGTTGAATGATCAACCAGAGACTGGATATGATTCACAAAACTTTCTGGGTAGCCAATCGTCAGGTTTCAAAAACAAATCTAAGTTTCATCCCATGTATTTCACAGGTCATGCAATCAATGTGTTTCAATCAGCCGTGGAACGGGATCTACTACTGCTCTCCCAAGGTATTACCACAACCAAAAATGTTGTTCATAGTTCAAACAATCTGAACTTCACACAAAGACAAGCTATTCAATCTTTAAAAGAAAATAATCTTATTGTGGTTAAGAATGCCGATAAAGGGGGAGCAGTGGTGGTCCTAGACTATGCTTACTATGTAGAAGAGGCCTTACGCCAACTCCATGATGACAAATCCTATACCAAGTTACATACAGTATGGATCCAACTCAGGGTTTCCTATTGGAATTATATGAACTATTAGAGTTTGGCAGGATCCTTCAAGTACTCTCTGTACAAGAATATGAATATCTACATAGTACTCACCCGGTTCTACCCATATTCCATCACCTCCCTAAAGTTCACAAGTCCCTTCTCCACCGCACAGGTAGACCCATTGTTTCTAGTATTGGTTCACTGGGGGAGCACTTTTCACAATACGTTAATCACTTTCTTCAACCTCTAGTCACTTCACTTCCTTCCTACCTTTTAGACACCTCACACGTTTTATCTAGTTTTTCTGATTTTACTTGGTCACCATCACATCTTTGGGTCACGTTAGATGTGTCTTCGCTTTACACTATTATTTCACATGAACATGGTCTACCTGCTGCACGACACTTTTTGGAATCTGATGCCACACTTGCTCCAGCTCAGATCACCTTTTTGCTGAATGCCATCAGATTCCTCCTCACTCACAATTATTTTATGTTGGATGGGGGTTTCTATCTCCAAACATGTGGGACCGCCATGGGATCATCATTTGCGCCTTCCTATGCCAATCTCTTCATGGGGTGGTGGGAAAATACCCATGTGTTTGGAGATAGGAACCCCTATCGACATCACATTATCACATATCACCGTTATATAGATTATCTCATTATAGTTTGGTCTGACACAGTCTCACAACTGTATGCCTTCTTCACTTATCTCAACACCAACACTTATAATCTGTCATTCACATATCACTTTCACCATCACCGCATACAATTCTTGGACTTGTGTCTGTATGTAGGTATGGATAGTCGAGTATATACCAACATATACCGGAAGCCCAACTCTAGGAATACACTTTTGCACGCATCTAGTTGCCATAGCCCAAATCTACTTAAAGGATTACCCTATGGACAGTTCCTTCATTTACGTAGGAACTGTTCTACGATGGAACACTTTGACAATAGTTCCTATGATCTCATTAAAAGATTTTTAGATAGAGGCTATGACCCACTATCAGTGCAATGGGCATATACTAAGGCCAGAAATAAACCTAGGGATGATCTTATCAATACTGATCTCTCCAGCTTTGCTCATACAAAACAGAACAATACATTTAAACAGAATGACATAAATCAATGTGAACCACCATTCTTTATCACTCATATAGCCGTCAAGCTATGAACATCAAATCAATAATTAGGAAACACTGGGCCATTCTCAATACAGATGTTCTCTTAAAGGACATGGTATCTATGGACCCAACATTTGTCTTTCAAAAAGCACACACACTGGGCAGCCTAGTTTCACCATGTACGATCTCAGACAAGAACAAATACAACAAAAACATGCTATTCCCAGATCTAATAGGGTGTTTTAAATGCGGGAAATGTAAAATATGTCAATATGTCCAAAAATTTAAAAGTTTCACTAACACTGAACAAACTAAAGAATACAGAATCCTTTCATTTGTGACGTGTAACACGGATCATGTAATATACATGATCACCTGCGGATGCAATAAACGATATGTGGGTCTAACAACCCGCTTATTTAAAATAAGGATGTTAGAACATATTAGACATATTAATAATTTGGACATTACACGTCCCATGTCTAATCACTTTATGGAATGCCAGTCAGATAGTCTCAGAAATGTAAAATGTGTAATTCTTGAACATATTAGACCCCACAAACGAGGTGGAGATCGATCCAGGGCTCTTTACCAACGTGAAACGTTCTAGATCTTCACCATCGACACATAAATACCTAAAGGCCTCAATACAGAATGGGACCTGAAGGTTTTTCTGTGATCTTACACTAGGGTTACTAATGGGTATTACTGTATTCCATGTTCCTTCCTTACAACCCTCACACACTCCCCCCCCCTCCCACACACCCCTCCCTTACCACTCCAACCACCACCTCCCCTGCCCCCCCCTCCCCTGTGCTCCCTTCCTTCCCTGTGTTCTTTCTTTCCAACATCATAAGCATTATACAATATATTAATGGAATTATATATTCATTATACTTCTACTGTTGTATCTGTATTTGTCATTTATGTGGAGCATTTGTAAGGTGATATCCTGTATAGAGAGATATTTATATATATATACATATATATCTATATATATCTATATATATATATATATATATATATATATATATATATATATATATATATATATATATATATATAGATATATATGTACATAATGTATGCCTTGCCCTAATCAAGTGGTTTTGATTGGTTAGCATTATATACTTACTTAATAATCAACAATGATGTTTCCACATGTATTTTTCTATGTAATTTGTGGACACTACATATGTAGAATTCATACATATTATGATTTAAGGTATTATACCATTGCAGACTATTGTACTATGATAATTATACCATAGTCTGCATATCAAACGATTTTATTATATTTGTATATATATATGTGACTAACGAGTTTGAGTCCAATGTGTTGAAATTTGCATAATTTTCCAATTAGGTGCAACACATTAGTCAATTAGTAGAAGGGAGGTATAAATAACACCCTCCCTTCATGCTTGTTACACTCCTTGAGAAAGGGCAAACTTGCCTGAAACGCGTGGGAGGAGGTCTTCTAGTCATGTCTTGTTAGTATCTGCTTTATGTAGTTTAATACATTGATTTTACCATCCTACCTGGTGAGTCTGCTGGCATCGATCTTCTATCTTCTTGTCTACATCCGAATCGTGGCTGCGCAAGTGAAGTACGTCCTTCACCCCTGGAGGGGAAAGTGCAGTCGTGAGCAGAGGGGACGGACCATCGTGAGTATCCACTCCATCCGTTAGCTGTCGCATCTGCAGCCGCTCGCCATAGATTGAGAACGGGACTGCACACAGCCGCAACCCCATACATCCATTAGACTTTTTTCCTTGCCCTACTTATCAACCATATACAGGCTAATAGCCATAAGGTGTTTATCCTGGAGTCGCCAGTCAGTTCTTCTTGGTCTGCATATCCACACCGCCTGGACTTGGATTTACACCTGGATACTTATATCATCTATCTTCACAGACTCACCAGTGTTCCAGCAGGTAATATTAACCCTGGATTTTATTTCATCGATGTGATACTTTTAAGTGTTTCTTTTTTGACTCCTTGTTCTTCTACACTGTTGCTGGACTCAAGACTCAATTGACATCACATTATACTTTGAAAATTATTCAGTATGGATATACCTACAGTGTCTCCACAAGATTTAAATTCTCATTTTGCCTTTAATTGTTTTAATTTGGCAGCTAGCACCAAAAAAGCTGAGTCTTTTTTTGATCAGGACTGTAATATTCTATGTGAGGATATACAAGATCTTAAAGCGCAATTTTTTCGTTTAGAAAAATGTATATCGCATGATTTAAAATTATGGTGGGACATTGTTACACTGGAGAATTTTGGAGGTCTCCGAATGACAAAAGCTCCATCATTTGGATTTGAAACACACGAATTTGAGAAACAATGGAACCTAATTTTGGACCAGTGTTCCTTTAAATTAATTGAATTAATTATTCAACACAAATCCAAAAAGAAAATCACTTCACACAAGCATGTTATAGATCTACAATCTCAATTGCAGGCTTTCACCCATATAGACCGGTTCAAAGATATGGACAAATTACTATCACAGAGAATTAAAAATCTAGAAAAAAGTATAATGCTGGCCAAACAAACCAAATATGAAAGGGACAAAATTGATTATCAGAAAAAAACAAATTTATCTTTGGCAGAAACCACATACGAGCAAAACAACCTTTAAGAAAAATCCACAGAATATGAATCACAATAGTAATAAGAAAATTACTTCTAAACCCAAATCAATACTCAGGAAAAATTCAAAATCAGATGCACACACAGGAAAAAATATAGAATCAGATATTTCAGACTCTGAACATATCCCTCCAAGTGTGTCCTTCTCAGGTACTGAATCCGGAGCATCTTCCAATGAAGAAATTCTTCTACCACGGAGAACACAGACATATGCCATGAATACATCTGGACGCCAGCAGTCAAAAAACGACACAGACGGAGAAGAAGATCCAGGAATAAGCTGGTGGGTGGTCCCTGCAAAAAAGATGAGGCACTGAAATTAGAAGACACAAACATTCTAAATATCTCTAAATACACACTGTCACAATCTGAACTGAGTGTGTTGAATTTGGGACTTACATTTGCACCGGATAGAAATTTTGATTTATTCTCCACTATAGTGGATCTTCACCGGTTCACTAGGAAGTTAACTCTCAAAAGTTTTTTCAAGCACAAAGACAGTTCAATACCTATACCTAACCATGGTGATCTACAGACAGTATCCATGAGACCCAATGTCCACAACGTAATATCAAATAATGAAGAACCATGTCCAATTCCAATTTTTGATATTAAGAAGCAGTTCACATTTCGTGATAATTGTCATATACAGGACTTGCTAGAGCTGTTGAATGATCAACCAGAGACTGGATATGATTCACAAAACTTTCTGGGTAGCCAATCGTCAGGTTTCAAAAACAAATCTAAGTTTCATCCCATGTATTTCACAGGTCATGCAATCAATGTGTTTCAATCAGCCGTGGAACGGGATCTACTACTGCTCTCCCAAGGTATTACCACAACCAAAAATGTTGTTCATAGTTCAAACAATCTGAACTTCACACAAAGACAAGCTATTCAATCTTTAAAAGAAAATAATCTTATTGTGGTTAAGAATGCCGATAAAGGGGGAGCAGTGGTGGTCCTAGACTATGCTTACTATGTAGAAGAGGCCTTACGCCAACTCCATGATGACAAATCCTATACCAAGTTACATACAGTATGGATCCAACTCAGGGTTTCCTATTGGAATTATATGAACTATTAGAGTTTGGCAGGATCCTTCAAGTACTCTCTGTACAAGAATATGAATATCTACATAGTACTCACCCGGTTCTACCCATATTCCATCACCTCCCTAAAGTTCACAAGTCCCTTCTCCACCGCACAGGTAGACCCATTGTTTCTAGTATTGGTTCACTGGGGGAGCACTTTTCACAATACGTTAATCACTTTCTTCAACCTCTAGTCACTTCACTTCCTTCCTACCTTTTAGACACCTCACACGTTTTATCTAGTTTTTCTGATTTTACTTGGTCACCATCACATCTTTGGGTCACGTTAGATGTGTCTTCGCTTTACACTATTATTTCACATGAACATGGTCTACCTGCTGCACGACACTTTTTGGAATCTGATGCCACACTTGCTCCAGCTCAGATCACCTTTTTGCTGAATGCCATCAGATTCCTCCTCACTCACAATTATTTTATGTTGGATGGGGGTTTCTATCTCCAAACATGTGGGACCGCCATGGGATCATCATTTGCGCCTTCCTATGCCAATCTCTTCATGGGGTGGTGGGAAAATACCCATGTGTTTGGAGATAGGAACCCCTATCGACATCACATTATCACATATCACCGTTATATAGATTATCTCATTATAGTTTGGTCTGACACAGTCTCACAACTGTATGCCTTCTTCACTTATCTCAACACCAACACTTATAATCTGTCATTCACATATCACTTTCACCATCACCGCATACAATTCTTGGACTTGTGTCTGTATGTAGGTATGGATAGTCGAGTATATACCAACATATACCGGAAGCCCAACTCTAGGAATACACTTTTGCACGCATCTAGTTGCCATAGCCCAAATCTACTTAAAGGATTACCCTATGGACAGTTCCTTCATTTACGTAGGAACTGTTCTACGATGGAACACTTTGACAATAGTTCCTATGATCTCATTAAAAGATTTTTAGATAGAGGCTATGACCCACTATCAGTGCAATGGGCATATACTAAGGCCAGAAATAAACCTAGGGATGATCTTATCAATACTGATCTCTCCAGCTTTGCTCATACAAAACAGAACAATACATTTAAACAGAATGACATAAATCAATGTGAACCACCATTCTTTATCACTCATATAGCCGTCAAGCTATGAACATCAAATCAATAATTAGGAAACACTGGGCCATTCTCAATACAGATGTTCTCTTAAAGGACATGGTATCTATGGACCCAACATTTGTCTTTCAAAAAGCACACACACTGGGCAGCCTAGTTTCACCATGTATGATCTCAGACAAGAACAAATACAACAAAAACATGCTATTCCCAGATCTAATAGGGTGTTTTAAATGCGGGAAATGTAAAATATGTCAATATGTCCAAAAATTTAAAAGTTTCACTAACACTGAACAAACTAAAGAATACAGAATCCTTTCATTTGTGACGTGTAACACGGATCATGTAATATACATGATCACCTGCGGATGCAATAAACGATATGTGGGTCTAACAACCCGCTTATTTAAAATAAGGATGTTAGAACATATTAGACATATTAATAATTTGGACATTACACGTCCCATGTCTAATCACTTTATGGAATGCCAGTCAGGTAGTCTCAGAAATGTAAAATGTGTAATTCTTGAACATATTAGACCCCACAAACGAGGTGGAGATCGATCCAGGGCTCTTTACCAACGTGAAACGTTCTAGATCTTCACCATCGACACATAAATACCTAAAGGCCTCAATACAGAATGGGACCTGAAGGTTTTTCTGTGATCTTACACTAGGGTTACTAATGGGTATTACTGTATTCCATGTTCCTTCCTTACAACCCTCACACACTCCCCCTCCCCCTCCCACACACCCCTCCCTTACCACTCCAACCACCACCTCCCCTGCCCCCCCCTCCCCTGTGCTCCCTTCCTTCCCTGTGTTCTTTCTTTCCAACATCATAAGCATTATACAATATATTAATGGAATTATATATTCATTATACTTCTACTGTTGTATCTGTATTTGTCATTTATGTGGAGCATTTGTAAGGTGATATCCTGTATAGAGAGATATTTATATATATATACATATATATATATCTATATCTATATATATATATATATATATATATATATATATATATATATAGATATATATGTACATAATGTATGCCTTGCCCTAATCAAGTGGTTTTGATTGGTTAGCATTATATACTTACTTAATAATCAACAATGATGTTTCCACATGTATTTTTCTATGTAATTTGTGGACACTACATATGTAGAATTCATACATATTATGATTTAAGGTATTATACCATTGCAGACTATTGTACTATGATAATTATACCATAGTCTGCATATCAAACTATTTTATTATATTTGTATATATATATGTGACTAACGAGTTTGAGTCCAATGTGTTGAAATTTGCATAATTTTCCAATTAGGTGCAACACATTAGTCAATTAGTAGAAGGGAGGTATAAATAACACCCTCCCTTCATGCTTGTTACACTCCTTGAGAAAGGGCAAACTTGCCTGAAACGCGTGGGAGGAGGTCTTCTAGTCATGTCTTGTTAGTATCTGCTTTATGTAGTTTAATACATTGATTTTACCATCCTACCTGGTGAGTCTGCTGGCATCGATCTTCTATCTTCTTGTCTACATCCGAATCGTGGCTGCGCAAGTGAAGTACGTCCTTCACCCCTGGAGGGGAAAGTGCAGTCGTGAGCAGAGGGGACGGACCATCGTGAGTATCCACTCCATCCGTTAGCTGTCGCATCTGCAGCCGCTCGCCATAGATTGAGAACGGGACTGCACACAGCCGCAACCCCATACATCCATTAGACTTTTTTCCTTGCCCTACTTATCAACCATATACAGGCTAATAGCCATAAGGTGTTTATCCTGGAGTCGCCAGTCAGTTCTTCTTGGTCTGCATATCCACACCGCCTGGACTTGGATTTACACCTGGATACTTATATCATCTATCTTCACAGACTCACCAGTGTTCCAGCAGGTAATATTAACCCTGGATTTTATTTCATCGATGTGATACTTTTAAGTGTTTCTTTTTTGACTCCTTGTTCTTCTACACTGTTGCTGGACTCAATACTCAATTGACATCACATTATACTTTGAAAATTATTCAGTATGGATATACCTACAGTGTCTCCACAAGATTTAAATTCTCATTTTGCCTTTAATTGTTTTAATTTGGCAGCTAGCACCAAAAAAGCTGAGTCTTTTTTTGATCAGGACTGTAATATTCTATGTGAGGATATACAAGATCTTAAAGCGCAATTTTTTCGTTTAGAAAAATGTATATCGCATGATTTAAAATTATGGTTGGACATTGTTACACTGGAGAATTTTGGAGGTCTCCGAATGACAAAAGCTCCATCATTTGGATTTGAAACACACGAATTTGAGAAACAATGGAACCTAATTTTGGACCAGTGTTCCTTTAAATTAATTGAATTAATTATTCAACACAAATCCAAAAAGAAAATCACTTCACACAAGCATTTTATAGATCTACAATCTCAATTGCAGGCTTTCACCCATATAGACCGGTTCAAAGATATGGACAAATTACTATCACAGAGAATTAAAAATCTAGAAAAAAGTATAATGCTGGCAAAACAAACCAAATATGAAAGGGACAAAATTGATTATCAGAAAAAAACAAATTTATCTTTGGCAGAAACCACATACGAGCAAAACAACCTTTAAGAAAAATCCACAGAATATGAATCACAATAGTAATAAGAAAATTACTTCTAAACCCAAATCAATACTCAGGAAAAATTCAAAATCAGATGCACACACAGGAAAAAATATAGAATCAGATATTTCAGACTCTGAACATATCCCTCCAAGTGTGTCCTTCTCAGGTACTGAATCCGGAGCATCTTCCAATGAAGAAATTCTTCTACCACGGAGAACACAGACATATGCCATGAATACATCTGGACGCCAGCAGTCAAAAAACGACACAGACGGAGAAGAAGATCCAGGAATAAGCTGGTGGGTGGCCCCTGCAAAAAAGATGAGGCACTGAAATTAGAAGACACAAACATTCTAAATATCTCTAAATACACACTGTCACAATCTGAACTGAGTGTGTTGAATTTGGGACTTACATTTGCACCGGATAGAAATTTTGATTTATTCTCCACTATAGTGGATCTTCACCGGTTCACTAGGAAGTTAACTCTCAAAAGTTTTTTCAAGCACAAAGACAGTTCAATACCTATACCTAACCATGGTGATCTACAGACAGTATCCATGAGACCCAATGTCCACAACGTAATATCAAATAATGAAGAACCATGTCCAATTCCAATTTTTGATATTAAGAAGCAGTTCACATTTCGTGATAATTGTCATATACAGGACTTGCTAGAGCTGTTGAATGATCAACCAGAGACTGGATATGATTCACAAAACTTTCTGGGTAGCCAATCGTCAGGTTTCAAAAACAAATCTAAGTTTCATCCCATGTATTTCACAGGTCATGCAATCAATGTGTTTCAATCAGCCGTGGAACGGGATCTACTACTGCTCTCCCAAGGTATTACCACAACCAAAAATGTTGTTCATAGTTCAAACAATCTGAACTTCACACAAAGACAAGCTATTCAATCTTTAAAAGAAAATAATCTTATTGTGGTTAAGAATGCCGATAAAGGGGGAGCAGTGGTGGTCCTAGACTATGCTTACTATGTAGAAGAGGCCTTACGCCAACTCCATGATGACAAATCCTATACCAAGTTACATACAGTATGGATCCAACTCAGGGTTTCCTATTGGAATTATATGAACTATTAGAGTTTGGCAGGATCCTTCAAGTACTCTCTGTACAAGAATATGAATATCTACATAGTACTCACCCGGTTCTACCCATATTCCATCACCTCCCTAAAGTTCACAAGTCCCTTCTCCACCGCACAGGTAGACCCATTGTTTCTAGTATTGGTTCACTGGGGGAGCACTTTTCACAATACGTTAATCACTTTCTTCAACCTCTAGTCACTTCACTTCCTTCCTACCTTTTAGACACCTCACACGTTTTATCTAGTTTTTCTGATTTTACTTGGTCACCATCACATCTTTGGGTCACGTTAGATGTGTCTTCGCTTTACACTATTATTTCACATGAACATGGTCTACCTGCTGCACGACACTTTTTGGAATCTGATGCCACACTTGCTCCAGCTCAAATCACCTTTTTGCTGAATGCCATCAGATTCCTCCTCACTCACAATTATTTTATGTTGGATGGGGGTTTCTATCTCCAAACATGTGGGACCGCCATGGGATCATCATTTGCGCCTTCCTATGCCAATCTCTTCATGGGGTGGTGGGAAAATACCCATGTGTTTGGAGATAGGAACCCCTATCGACATCACATTATCACATATCACCGTTATATAGATTATCTCATTATAGTTTGGTCTGACACAGTCTCACAACTGTATGCCTTCTTCACTTATCTCAACACCAACACTTATAATCTGTCATTCACATATCACTTTCACCATCACCGCATACAATTCTTGGACTTGTGTCTGTATGTAGGTATGGATAGTCGAGTATATACCAACATATACCGGAAGCCCAACTCTAGGAATACACTTTTGCACGCATCTAGTTGCCATAGCCCAAATCTACTTAAAGGATTACCCTATGGACAGTTCCTTAATTTACGTAGGAACTGTTCTACGATGGAACACTTTGACAATAGTTCCTATGATCTCATTAAAAGATTTTTAGATAGAGGCTATGACCCACTATCAGCGCAATGGGCATATACTAAGGCCAGAAATAAACCTAGGGATGATCTTATCAATACTGATCTCTCCAGCTTTGCTCATACAAAACAGAACAATACATTTAAACAGAATGACATAAATCAATGTGAACCACCATTCTTTATCACTCATATAGCCGTCAAGCTATGAACATCAAATCAATAATTAGGAAACACTGGGCCATTCTCAATACAGATGTTCTCTTAAAGGACATGGTATCTATGGACCCAACATTTGTCTTT
Organism: Ascaphus truei; assembly: GCF_040206685.1. NCBI lineage: Eukaryota > Metazoa > Chordata > Amphibia > Anura > Ascaphidae > Ascaphus > Ascaphus truei. The sequence continues at coordinate 179,616,776 of NC_134485.1, forward strand.
CAAAAAGCACACACACTGGGCAGCCTAGTTTCACCAAGTATGATCTCAGACAAGAACAAATACAACAAAAACATGCTATTCCCAGATCTAATAGGGTGTTTTAAATGCGGGAAATGTAAAATATGTCAATATGTCCAAAAATGTAAAAGTTTCACTAACACTGAACAAACTAAAGAATACAGAATCCTTTCATTTGTGACGTGTAACACGGATCATGTAATATACATGATCACCTGCGGATGCAATAAACGATATGTGGGTCTAACAACCCGCTTATTTAAAATAAGGATGTTAGAACATATTAGACATATTAATAATTTGGACATTACACGTCCCATGTCTAATCACTTTATGGAATGCCAGTCAGGTAGTCTCAGAAATGTAAAATGTGTAATTCTTGAACATATTAGACCCCACAAACGAGGTGGAGATCGATCCAGGGCTCTTTACCAACGTGAAACGTTCTAGATCTTCACCATCGACACATAAATACCTAAAGGCCTCAATACAGAATGGGACCTGAAGGTTTTTCTGTGATCTTACACTAGGGTTACTAATGGGTATTACTGTATTCCATGTTCCTTCCTTACAACCCTCACACACTCCCCCCCCCTCCCACACACCCCTCCCTTACCACTCCAACCACCACCTCCCCTGCCCCCCCCTCCCCTGTGCTCCCTTCCTTCCCTGTGTTCTTTCTTTCCAACATCATAAGCATTATACAATATATTAATGGAATTATATATTCATTATACTTCTACTGTTGTATCTGTATTTGTCATTTATGTGGAGCATTTGTAAGGTGATATCCTGTATAGAGAGATATTTATATATATATACATATATATCTATCTATATATATATATATATATATATATATATATATATATATATATATATATATATATATATATATATATATATATATATATATATATAGATAGATATATATGTACATAATGTATGCCTTGCCCTAATCAAGTGGTTTTGATTGGTTAGCATTATATACTTACTTAATAATCAACAATGATGTTTCCACATGTATTTTTCTATGTAATTTGTGGACACTACATATGTAGAATTCATACATATTATGATTTAAGGTATTATACCATTGCAGACTATTGTACTATGATAATTATACCATAGTCTGCATATCAAACTATTTTATTATATTTGTATATATATATGTGACTAACGAGTTTGAGTCCAATGTGTTGAAATTTGCATAATTTTCCAATTAGGTGCAACACATTAGTCAATTAGTAGAAGGGAGGTATAAATAACACCCTCCCTTCATGCTTGTTACACTCCTTGAGAAAGGGCAAACTTGCCTGAAACGCGTGGGAGGAGGTCTTCTAGTCATGTCTTGTTAGTATCTGCTTTATGTAGTTTAATACATTGATTTTACCATCCTACCTGGTGAGTCTGCTGGCATCGATCTTCTATCTTCTTGTCTACATCCGAATTGTGGCTGCGCAAGTGAAGTACGTCCTTCACCCCTGGAGGGGAAAGTGCAGTCGTGAGCAGAGGGGACGGACCATCGTGAGTATCCACTCCATCCGTTAGCTGTCGCATCTGCAGCCGCTCGCCATAGATTGAGAACGGGACTGCACACAGCCGCAACCCCATACATCCATTAGACTTTTTTCCTTGCCCTACTTATCAACCATATACAGGCTAATAGCCATAAGGTGTTTATCCTGGAGTCGCCAGTCAGTTCTTCTTGGTCTGCATATCCACACCGCCTGGACTTGGATTTACACCTGGATACTTATATCATCTATCTTCACAGACTCACCAGTGTTCCAGCAGGTAATATTAACCCTGGATTTTATTTCATCGATGTGATACTTTTAAGTGTTTCTTTTTTGACTCCTTGTTCTTCTACACTGTTGCTGGACTCAATACTCAATTGACATCACATTATACTTTGAAAATTATTCAGTATGGATATACCTACAGTGTCTCCACAAGATTTAAATTCTCATTTTGCCTTTAATTGTTTTAATTTGGCAGCTAGCACCAAAAAAGCTGAGTCTTTTTTTGATCAGGACTGTAATATTCTATGTGAGGATATACAAGATCTTAAAGCGCAATTTTTTCGTTTAGAAAAATGTATATCGCATGATTTAAAATTATGGTGGGACATTGTTACACTGGAGAATTTTGGAGGTCTCCGAATGACAAAAGCTCCATCATTTGGATTTGAAACACACGAATTTGAGAAACAATGGAACCTAATTTTGGACCAGTGTTCCTTTAAATTAATTGAATTAATTATTCAACACAAATCCAAAAAGAAAATCACTTCACACAAGCATGTTATAAATCTACAATCTCAATTGCAGGCTTTCACCCATATAGACCGGTTCAAAGATATGGACAAATTACTATCACAGAGAATTAAAAATCTAGAAAAAAGTATAATGCTGGCCAAACAAACCAAATATGAAAGGGACAAAATTGATTATCAGAAAAAAACAAATTTATCTTTGGCAGAAACCACATACGAGCAAAACAACCTTTAAGAAAAATCCACAGAATATGAATCACAATAGTAATAAGAAAATTACTTCTAAACCAAATCAATACTCAGGAAAAATTCAAAATCAGATGCACACACAGGAAAAAATATAGAATCAGATATTTCAGACTCTGAACATATCCCTCCAAGTGTGTCCTTCTCAGGTACTGAATCCGGAGCATCTTCCAATGAAGAAATTCTTCTACCACGGAGAACACAGACATATGCCATGAATACATCTGGACGCCAGCAGTCAAAAAACGACACAGACGGAGAAGAAGATCCAGGAATAAGCTGGTGGGTGGCCCCTGCAAAAAAGATGAGGCACTGAAATTAGAAGACACAAACATTCTAAATATCTCTAAATACACACTGTCACAATCTGAACTGAGTGTGTTGAATTTGGGACTTACATTTGCACCGGATAGAAATTTTGATTTATTCTCCACTATAGTGGATCTTCACCGGTTCACTAGGAAGTTAACTCTCAAAAGTTTTTTCAAGCACAAAGACAGTTCAATACCTATACCTAACCATGGTGATCTACAGACAGTATCCATGAGACCCAATGTCCACAACGTAATATCAAATAATGAAGAACCATGTCCAATTCCAATTTTTGATATTAAGAAGCAGTTCACATTTCGTGATAATTGTCATATACAGGACTTGCTAGAGCTGTTGAATGATCAACCAGAGACTGGATATGATTCACAAAACTTTCTGGGTAGCCAATCGTCAGGTTTCAAAAACAAATCTAAGTTTCATCCCATGTATTTCACAGGTCATGCAATCAATGTGTTTCAATCAGCCGTGGAACGGGATCTACTACTGCTCTCCCAAGGTATTACCACAACCAAAAATGTTGTTCATAGTTCAAACAATCTGAACTTCACACAAAGACAAGCTATTCAATCTTTAAAAGAAAATAATCTTATTGTGGTTAAGAATGCCGATAAAGGGGGAGCAGTGGTGGTCCTAGACTATGCTTACTATGTAGAAGAGGCCTTACGCCAACTCCATGATGACAAATCCTATACCAAGTTACATACAGTATGGATCCAACTCAGGGTTTCCTATTGGAATTATATGAACTATTAGAGTTTGGCAGGATCCTTCAAGTACTCTCTGTACAAGAATATGAATATCTACATAGTACTCACCCGGTTCTACCCATATTCCATCACCTCCCTAAAGTTCACAAGTCCCTTCTCCACCGCACAGGTAGACCCATTGTTTCTAGTATTGGTTCACTGGGGGAGCACTTTTCACAATACGTTAATCACTTTCTTCAACCTCTAGTCACTTCACTTCCTTCCTACCTTTTAGACACCTCACACGTTTTATCTAGTTTTTCTGATTTTACTTGGTCACCATCACATCTTTGGGTCACGTTAGATGTGTCTTCGCTTTACACTATTATTTCACATGAACATGGTCTACCTGCTGCACGACACTTTTTGGAATCTGATGCCACACTTGCTCCAGCTCAGATCACCTTTTTGCTGAATGCCATCAGATTCCTCCTCACTCACAATTATTTTATGTTGGATGGGGGTTTCTATCTCCAAACATGTGGGACCGCCATGGGATCATCATTTGCGCCTTCCTATGCCAATCTCTTCATGGGGTGGTGGGAAAATACCCATGTGTTTGGAGATAGGAACCCCTATCGACATCACATTATCACATATCACCGTTATATAGATTATCTCATTATAGTTTGGTCTGACACAGTCTCACAACTGTATGCCTTCTTCACTTATCTCAACACCAACACTTATAATCTGTCATTCACATATCACTTTCACCATCACCGCATACAATTCTTGGACTTGTGTCTGTATGTAGGTATGGATAGTCGAGTATATACCAACATATACCGGAAGCCCAACTCTAGGAATACACTTTTGCACGCATCTAGTTGCCATAGCCCAAATCTACTTAAAGGATTACCCTATGGACAGTTCCTTCATTTACGTAGGAACTGTTCTACGATGGAACACTTTGACAATAGTTCCTATGATCTCATTAAAAGATTTTTAGATAGAGGCTATGACCCACTATCAGTGCAATGGGCATATACTAAGGCCAGAAATAAACCTAGGGATGATCTTATCAATACTGATCTCTCCAGCTTTGCTCATACAAAACAGAACAATACATTTAAACAGAATGACATAAATCAATGTGAACCACCATTCTTTATCACTCATATAGCCGTCAAGCTATGTACATCAAATCAATAATTAGGAAACACTGGGCCATTCTCAATACAGATGTTCTCTTAAAGGACATGGTATCTATGGACCCAACATTTGTCTTTCAAAAAGCACACACACTGGGCAGCCTAGTTTCACCAAGTATGATCTCAGACAAGAACAAATACAACAAAAACATGCTATTCCCAGATCTAATAGGGTGTTTTAAATGCGGGAAATGTAAAATATGTCAATATGTCCAAAAATGTAAAAGTTTCACTAACACTGAACAAACTAAAGAATACAGAATCCTTTCATTTGTGACGTGTAACACGGATCATGTAATATACATGATCACCTGCGGATGCAATAAACGATATGTGGGTCTAACAACCCGCTTATTTAAAATAAGGATGTTAGAACATATTAGACATATTAATAATTTGGACATTACACGTCCCATGTCTAATCACTTTATGGAATGCCAGTCAGGTAGTCTCAGAAATGTAAAATGTGTAATTCTTGAACATATTAGACCCCACAAACGAGGTGGAGATCGATCCAGGGCTCTTTACCAACGTGAAACGTTCTAGATCTTCACCATCGACACATAAATACCTAAAGGCCTCAATACAGAATGGGACCTGAAGGTTTTTCTGTGATCTTACACTAGGGTTACTAATGGGTATTACTGTATTCCATGTTCCTTCCTTACAACCCTCACACACTCCCCCCCCCCTCCCACACACCCCTCCCTTACCACTCCAACCACCACCTCCCCTGCCCCCCCCTCCCCTGTGCTCCCTTCCTTCCCTGTGTTCTTTCTTTCCAACATCATAAGCATTATACAATATATTAATGGAATTATATATTCATTATACTTCTACTGTTGTATCTGTATTTGTCATTTATGTGGAGCATTTGTAAGGTGATATCCTGTATAGAGAGATATTTATATATATATACATATATATATATATATATATATATATATATATATATATATATATATATATATATATATATGTATATATGTACATAATGTATGCCTTGCCCTAATCAAGTGGTTTTGATTGGTTAGCATTATATACTTACTTAATAATCAACAATGATGTTTCCACATGTATTTTTCTATGTAATTTGTGGACACTACATATGTAGAATTCATACATATTATGATTTAAGGTATTATACCATTGCAGACTATTGTACTATGATAATTATACCATAGTCTGCATATCAAACTATTTTATTATATTTGTATATATATATGTGACTAACGAGTTTGAGTCCAATGTGTTGAAATTTGCATAATTTTCCAATTAGGTGCAACACATTAGTCAATTAGTAGAAGGGAGGTATAAATAACACCCTCCCTTCATGCTTGTTACACTCCTTGAGAAAGGGCAAACTTGCCCGAAACGCGTGGAAGTTGGTCTCCTAGTCATGTCTTGTTAGTATCTGTTTTATGTAGTTTAATAAATTGATTTTACAATCCTACCTGGTGAGTCTGACATCTATAGGAGCCGCGCTGGCATCGATCTTCTATCTTCTTGTCTTAAATCTAGGCAAGGTCCAGATATGACGATTCTAAAAACAAGTTACAAAGTCATTGGCTTTGCACAAAAACATGCGCTGTGGATGCAAAGAGTGAACAATAATGTGCTTGATATGTTGGCAATCTGTGTGCAAATAATCGTCAAACGAGAAAGCAGGAGGTTAAAAATGTAATTCAGCGCCACATCAATGCATTTTAAAATAAGTAATATTTTGGAGCTATTGACACTACCTAACACAAATGGATTCACAACGTATTCTTGATTGGTACTTAAAATGAAATGTCAACAGTAGTAGAAAAGCAGCTGAATTCCCACTTATCTGACAATTCTGTTAAAATACTATTTCAAAATACCCAAGATACTGTATTTCTGAATTCTTTATAAAATTTGGAAGAGAAGAAGCATCAGTTAAGCAACATTTAAACAAAATAGCATTATTTCCTGGCATTACTTCTCTCTCCTCTCTCTTGTCTGGATAAGTGTAACGCCAATAATGTGACATTATGTTCATGTTTTTGCATATAATTAGCTTTGAGCATATAATGCTAGTACAGTAAACATAACATTTGTTCCTGTTTTAACAACGTTTTGTGGATCTAGTCCTAAATGGGCAACTTTATAACACTATAAGCAGTAAATGGTTTTACTGTAAATCTGTTCCTTGGACACTTTAGAGGGCTCTTACTTGATTCAACGCCAGACAGTACTTTCTCAGATAAAGAGCATGTTAAAGATGTTTGTTTGGTTGCCACTATGCCTCATCCAGTTCCGGCTTGATGGCGGTGCTATCGACGCCACTGCACCGAGCCCCGCGGTTACAGAGGCCCTGCGCTCTTCCCCACAACAATTAAACTGATTGCTGGTGCAGAGCGTGAGGCCTGTATAATACTTTTACCTTCTCCTCCCCATCACTTCCTGCTGGGGCCCTCATCATGCAGCCGTGATGTCAAATGGCGTTGCGTTGCCATGATAATGGGACATCATGTCGTCATGGCAATGCGACGGCATGTGACGTCGAGGCGCCATGATGAGGGACCCTGCAGGAAGGAAAAGGTAAAGGCTCCGCCCTACATGTCTGCACCGAGTCCCGCAATATTCCCAGCCGACCCTGGCCATATACTTTCCTCCCAAGCTCAGCCCATTAACTGGTTTATTTAGGTATCTTCTCAGCCTCATCATTTTACAGGAATTTCCTGCACGTGCCCTGCATATATGCACTGCAGTCATAGGGCAAATGTGTAGTGGGAGTCAAAAAAGTCACTACCTGTCAGCCCCTTAGCAGTCAGCTGTGCTGATTGCATCACATAACTTTTCATGGCCTATAAGAAGGCACCAGCCCTGTCCTTTGCTTCACAACAAGTTTGCTTGCCTGGAGGCAGGTAATCCTGTTCCACTACTACTTGGAAGCTCCCTGATGATTATTCCCAACACCTGGTACTGAATCTGGCTAGACCTCTTTCACTGCTGCCTGCTCCCTGCTCTGACCTTTGGCTTGATTGACCATTCTTCTGTTTGCTGCCTGCCCCGACCTGGGATCGCCAGACTGCCCCACCTGCATGCTCCAGCCTGGACTCTCTGCTGCCAACGCACCGCAGAGCTGGCTCCAGCTACATGCAACAACCCCTGATGAATTTGCTCTACGTACTCTCCACCTACTGCACCGACACACTTTATTAGAGCAAATACCCAGTATGTACCTGGCAGATACCTGGAATGCGCCGCTCCTCACCTCTGACAAGCCCCGTTGCGTTTGCCTTCCCAGCCTGGGTTCATGCCTGGCTGACGGGCGGCTGATCTGTTAAATTATAATGATTAGGATTTAATAGGCTGCAATGCTTCGCGTGTCTACCAGATGGCATAAATTTATGAATTGTAATGCAGTATATATATATATATATATATACTGTGCAGTATTGCAGCCAGCGGGAATAAAATGCTTCAATCCCTGCCTGGAAAATAACCCAATGCACTCGGGCAGAAAACAGTCACAAACCTCAATACACCCGGGTATACCCGAATTCGTGGGACTAGCCGAGCTCGAATAAAGTGTGTCGCCAGTGTAAATTTCCCTTATTTAATCTTATGGTACCTAGCAGTATGCAAGTCTGTTTGTTTCTGTTAGTTTTAATTTTGTTATGGTGATTTATTTTTGTTTTTCCATGTCTCAGAATCCTACAGTAAGCGTCGCAAACAGCTTTTCTGATGCTAAATTGAAGCACAGAAATGCTAGGTTTGCATGTTTGGACCTTTTGTACTAACCTGAAGTTTCTGAATCTGCACCATCGGCATAGTCTGTTTTTCTTGTTTTTGGCACACAGAAATGGCCAGCACTAGGTATACAGATATGCAGATAGTACGTACTAAAAAATTATGTTTCTATGTGACTCCCCCCCCCCCCACCAAAGCGTCAAGATCTACGTGTGTGAATAATAAAATGTCTTTTTATATTGTTGGCACAGAATGAAGTTGCTATGTATTGACCAACAATGTATTAGATGCTGCACGGATATTTTATTGTATACTGTGTAGGTTAATAAACTGTATTATTTCCATGGCATGGCTATTATAAATATTATTACACTAACAATTATAGTTACTAACACTAGTTATAATTCAAAAGATACACATAATTCTGTTTGAATTTAAATTGGATTCATCAGGTAGTCAACATGATGCAATGTGTCAAACTTTATTTCAATCATCGAACTATGGGACACATGCATCAAGTCTACATAAAGGTTATCACACCCGTTCCAGTGTTCACTACAATTAAATTAAATGGACGTTAACACCAATATACATGACGCCTTCATACACAGGAGGATCTACTGAATATTGACTCCGTTTTAATGGAGTTTGATGTATCTAGGCCTACGAGCCACTGACTTGAACTACCACTGACTTGAATATCCACTTTGCAGTTACATGAATAAGGCCATAAATGAAGGAATACATTGAAACAAATGTAGCACCCTTATCCAACACCCCCCCCCCCTCCCCGTCCCCTCCTACGGGGGACCTGCTCTTCTGGGATAAGTGCCACATGTTCCCAGTGTGGTTGTGCATACCTGTAGGCTCACAGCAGATGGAGTGTTCTTTAGATGGTATAGGGAGGTTCAACAGGACAGGTTCTTAGCTCAGATCTTCCAGGAAAGTGCCTCCATCTTGCAGGGCTTGCAGGGGTTTGTAACCCTGCCCCATAACAGGGCAGGTTCGGGTACTGACAGGCATCGCACCACTGGCATGTGTTCCAGTCAGTACCATTCCAGGCATGACACTCCTAACTGCCGTTAGGCCTGCACCTGGATAGGATAACATTGTATCCTATCCAGTCTGCAACTAATATGCTAGGTGTCTGTGCAGGAGTTTAACCCCAACACTGCCTGTTCCTATTAGGACTTATAATGTTAGGACAAAAGAAAACGGTATAGCCAGGGGCACTAGACTGCACAAATATATTTAAAGCAGCAATCCTCCCGAAGCCTATATGAGTTTAGCTCTTCCAATGTTAGTATCTTGCCCCCCCCCCCCCGTGCATGTCCTATTTATTTAATTATTTTTTAAACCTACCAGACACATTATTTCAATCACATATCTCCTGAATGGAGCACCAGATTAAAAAAAAAAATGGAAGAGCAAGTAAAGATCTATCAAAGTAAGTAAAATTTAAATGTGGAAAAAAGGACATTTAAATTAGACTCCTCCTTTAAAGTATTTCATTTTAAGAACAATGTTTATTATAAATAAGCAAATGTATTGTCAATAAGGATTAATTACAAACAACTATGTAAAAGTAACATGATAGGTCTTCATCAAGCACGTAAAGTAAGGAAACACATGGTTATGATTCTCCCCATTTTCTCCAATATGTTCCCAAACTGTGCAACAACTATAATGCCACATTACACCATTTTGTGTTTATTTGCTGTACATCAGAGAACAGCAGACACCCCAGCAGCAGTTCAATAAATAGGCACAACACTATTGGCAAGGTTAGTAGCTTTGACCGTAGAAGGTCCACCTTGAGAACATGTACAGTAGAGTAGGGGGTAGAATGGAAGAGCCCAGAATGTCTCATCATAGGTGCAGAGGGAGGAGACCAACTGGGAACAAGTACAATTTGGATGGACCTTTTGGCATAGAAAATGTGGGCGTAAAAATGTTCCACAGGGAACACAGAAAAACACCCACAACTACAACAGAAATAGTTTATGTAGTTTATGAGGAATGTAATAGTTTTTAAGGTATAGCTTTTTGTGGCTTTAGCACGCACCACAAGATATATTGTTTTGAAAAGGGTACATATAGTACCAAAGCTCCCTGGTGCTAAAACAGCAGCCATTTTATCCGAGGGAGAAATTCCAATAAAAATAATGGGGTTTTAGTTGATATATCTTGTGCTACTGTTTTGTATCATCATTGTAGCTAGAAGATATGTCTGGCATATGATCCCATAATTGCTATCTACAAGTAGAGAATATATTACTGTGGAAAGCAAATAAATATGCCTTATTTTAAAAATATGTGAAAAAAAAAAAAAAAAATATATATATAAATTTCTCTGCTTTAAAACATAGAAGCATGTGCCATATCTCCCAAAACCAACACATCTGCATCCCATTTTGTTTATTCTTTTTATTTGCTGAAACAATAATCCTCTCTAAAAGAATATTTCCTTGTGGAGCAGTGGTGAAATTTACATCATTTATCAGTCTGTCATCTCTATGTTCAAATATCAGTACAAAAGTACAAATGAGAAACAAGCACAATGCTGTTAGGAATGACTCAGGTGCTTCAAATTCTATTGAACACATAAATAGCATAGGACCTGTACAAAGCATTAATAAAAAGAAGCCTCCTCCTGACATTCCATGGTGTCCTTGAACAAGGAACAAGCACTTACACACAATACATGTTTTAGTTGCATTTGTTAATCCAGTAATATATTTTTTCCAAACAATGGCAATGATTGATGCGAGAGAACTGTTTAGCTAGGGGCCCACGTCATATGAAAGTGCAATGCGCTGTATTCCTGCAACAAATGTGTTACGAAGTACAAAAAACGGGTCTGTGTTTAGTATATACTGTACTAAGAGAAGTTAGCAATTAAATACATTGACAGCATTTCATACCCAGAAAGCTAGGAAATTAATCTGACAAACGGCATATAGGTACCTATGGTTATAGGATAAATTGGAAGCAGCAACACTTGTCTAAAAATGTCATATTATTAAGAAGGACATTTTTCACAAAAGAGACTTTGGTATGATTCACCATTTTATTACTTTTCTTCAGGTTTCTGCACAGCGCACAATGTAAAAATAAAGCCTTGTTGAACAATAAAAAAACTATTATATATTGAGAGACTGAAACTTATATATTTTTCCCTTGAAGGCATATCTGAGAGATCAAAATTCTAAATCACTTCACTGCACGAAGTGGAAGTCAATCTTTCTCTACTGCTGTGACACTTATTTTCACTAACAACTTTTCTTCTCTACAGGAACATCCTCACCTGCTGTAACTGGCCGTATTCTAAAATGTTATTTCATTAGCACCGGCTGTCATCTATATCTCTTCGCTTTTGACTGAAATCCTCATTTATAGCATTGTATAATGGAAATTACAGGGCACTAGTAAAATGTCAAATCATTTACAAATGGGGAGGTGTACATTATGTATCTGAGCATGTTTGACTGTGAGTCTACTGGAGACATGTGAGAGTACATAATAATTATTACTATTATGAATAAGCGCATCATTATTTATAAGTACAGCATATTCTGTGTGTGTGTGTGTGTACAAAATAGCAAATGATACTAATACAAAAACATGTTGGGAAAAAAAAAATCTGCCCATCTAGTCTGACAATGCCCCAAGGAGCTAATCAGTTGAGGTAAATCATAAACTTTCTCAGTACCTCTCACATTATGGTCCAATAGAGGATACATACTTTTGAGTGCTGTCATTCTGTTTCTCGCAGAATACAATTTGTCAAAATGTGTGGTACAGTGTGCATGCTAAGATGGCCATTTACAGTTGTACTTCTCCCCTTCTGCTGCTCCACTATGCAAATCCCTACACTGGCTTCCCATATGATCTAGAATGACATTTTAAACCCTAGTTCTGACTTGCAAAGCTTTCAATGACACTGACCCCACCTTACATCTCAGCCCTCATCCCACAAACAATCCCTAAACGCACCCTATGTTCTTCCCACGACATCCACCTCTCCTCCTGTCTTATTATGTCCCTTCACATCCCATCTCTAAGAGTCCTCTGGTGCTGCCCCCTCTCTCTGGAATTCCCTACCACGTACAAAAAGACTCTTCGTTCAGCTTTTAAACATTTAAAAACTCTCAAAATCACCTTTTGAAGGAAGCCTATTTGGCATTCTCCTAACATCCACCTCCCAACCATATTGGTAACAGCAGAGCGGCTGAACCAAACTCCATGCTATCTAACACCCCCTAAAATCCACACCACTAAAGCTCAATAGATCCAGCGGTGCGGCTGAACCATACCCCAGCCTGAGGCACACTCCAATTCCACAATGTGCCGCCACTTTATCTTTTGTTTCTACATTACCCCTTATTCCCTCTAGATTGAAAGCTCTCAGCAGCAGGGTCCTCATTACCTTCTGTATCTGTTTGTGCTTGATTGTCATTCTGTTTATGCAATTGATGTCACTCTGTTCCCCCACTGTACCGCGCTGCGGCATATGTTGGTGCTTTACAAATAAACAATAATAATGTAGCCACTATTATTGCACCTACTGGCACCAGCATGTTAACAGCATGACAGCGCCGTCCCTTTCTCATCATTGAGCGTTCATGGGGTGACCACTACTTGTTTTATTTACTATCCAATAGTATCAGTACTAAAAATGTATTTCTAGTCACAAACTATTGGTTCTACTGCCTATTTAAAGACCACTTTGTATAACCCTTTCTACTTTATAAGCATAAATATTGTGTTATGGATTAGAATAGCTTTACCCCAATGGTACCCCATTTATTTGCCATTAACCCCAATGGTAAATAAATGTAAAACATGTCACGTACAGAACCACTACTTTTATTAGGTCTGTTCATCCACTGCACAGTTATGGACAGTTCATCCCCTGAATAGATCTGCATCACAGAGCAGTCTCTTACAACATACAGTAAATAGGTACAGGCCTATATTTATTTAACAGTCCTTTCATATGACACCTTCTAGCAGTGGAAGACAACTTGCAGCCCATTGACTTGAAAATATGTCCCTATGTGCACTGCATAATAATCATGTGTGTGTATATTTGTATTTAGTATAGAATATCAAGGCTCACCAGAAAAAAAACCTCAGCTGAACTTAAGAATAACTGAAATTTACTCAATATTGAAGGAAGCTGACATTTTGTTCCTGCAGAATCTTCCATCACCATAAAAAATTGTGAGTGCAGTGTTTATCTACCACTTTCTGTGTTTTCTGGGAGATACTCCGGACTATTGATGTGTTCAGTAAGAAAATTACAAAAAACAGTTAAACAGTGATAAGAGTATAACGCAATATGTACTCACACGGGCCTGTGTGGTACTGGGTAGTACTATTGGTATCTTTATTTTCTTTCTCTCCTTCTTGCTAGTCAGTCATGCTCCTTCTCCCTCTGTACATCATGGATAGACCACTCATGGCGCCTGTTGTGGAAGACCGCGCCACACAGATGAATAAAAATAAGTTTATTTGGCAAAGAATGTTAGACAACAATTCGCTAAAAAAACTGCTCAGGGACGCCGACGTTAACCTCCCGCTCTCCGGTGCAGTGTGCTCCTGTTCACCGCGTCCGGTCTACAGGACTGTTCACTGTCAGTGCAGGCGCAAGCTATGGTGTCCTCGAGTAGACACACAACTTCTGGTCCAGGTATCTGCACACATAATGCGTGTTTCGGATAATTGAATCCTTCGTCAGGTGTGGCGGCCATCTTGTTCCACCTCGCGCATGCGCAGGAGTCAGCATAGCGGCGGACATTACACCCAGGGCTCCGCATGGGAACTACAGCTCCCAGCAGCTCCAGGGGCTATTAGTCAGGTGATGCACCACAGCCAATAGGGTTGCTAGGATCTTGGCAGCGAGATAGATACATTTGGCGCGCGGAGTGGGACCACGCCAGAAGGAGCCAGAACAGAGAAGGGGAACGTAGGGTCTGAGTGTCAGTGGCACTCAGATTAGGCCAGGGTCCCAGGTATGCCCCACTCAAGTGAGCTTGTTGTTGCTTCAGGGAAGGCCCTACATAGAGACGCTTCCCCATTTACTGGGTAGTGTCAAGGACACAGAGGAAGACGCCGCGCGGTGATTTCTCCCTTTGGTCTGGGATCAGACCACCTATAAACACAGACTCTTAAAGGTGGGACCCTCCTACCGAGGTGGACGCCATCGTGGACGGTGACATCGCTGGATCAGCGGATCCCCATCGTTAAGTCGGCCGCACTGAGTACTGGAGTACTCGGCAGGTACCTCACAAAGTGCACCAACAACTCACGGGGTAGCACTACTTCCTACACTTTTGGGTGGGCCTGAACATTGCGGAAAAGGACATCATGGTATTGGTGCCTAGCACCTAATGTACTTTGGGGACACTCATTGGTGTACTGAGTTGGGGGTTGTTATACTGTGTGGTACAGGGTACTGTTGATGGTGTATAGTAAAGGTTGTTATTATATATACAGACGTGTGTGTGTGTGTATTACTGATATTGTTCCTGGGAGGGGCTTATCCTGCTGCGTCAGGATTCCTTTCAGGTGGAGGCGCTGCATCGAGATGGATATCCATGCACCCTAGGCTCCCAGTGGCAGAGGCTCCGGCCTTCTGTGAGCCAACAGGTAACGGCAGTACCGGTAGTCTCTTTAGTAAGGGGGAAAGAGGGCTACATATGCTAAAAGTCAATAAATGTCCTCTTTGATTAAAGTTACACCAATCAGACAATTCCTGCAATTCAAGAGAAATTGTAGTGATGTCCAGACTTTTGAAATAAGATTACGAGAGATGACACAGCGACTTAAAGCTAGAGGCTGATCAAATTAATCTATTAATAGAGGTTAATTGCAAGCAAAACATTTCATGTTCTGATCTTCTATTTTCGATGAGGTCTTATAAGATTCATCACAGGTTATTTAACACATTGGAATGACTTGTGTAGGATATTAGATAAACAGGGTTATTTAGGATCTGAAGGCAGTCTTACGTGATTATACACAAATGATAGGTACACAGTCTACATATCTCAAAGACATTCTTTTTAAGTCATTTTGGTAAGACGCCTTCAGATACTTGATGGTTAGGCAATCATAAAAATATTCCTAAAGGGAATTTTCCCTGTGGTGTATATGTAATGGACCCGATGCAAATTTAAAAAGTATACTGTTAAAGCTTTTTATTGCAAATAAATAGATCTTAATTATGTTGCAGTATGTCCTTGTAACTTGATCTACAGTATGTAGGAAAAACCAGAAGACAATTTAAATTCAGGGCAATAGAACATGTGAATGCAATTTTGAAGAATGATTAATGAATTTAAATTGCTAAACATTTCAATGAGTCACCAATGATCTCCTAAACATTTTAGAATCTCTGGCATTGAACATGATAATATTGGTATTTGACAAGGCAATTGAGATTGGACTTCAACATACAGATCAATGTGGATTCTCTTTGCAATAAATACCCTCTCTTTCAGTAGCTTTAATGAAGAACTGTGTTTTCTATGTGTAGCTAAGCCTCCTTAGGCTACTAATTATCTGGCCCCTCTAGCACTGTAAGTCCCAGTAAAGAGTGGGCATGGTTGTATTGTTATATGTGTGCTACCTAATAAAGTTCAGGAGTATCCTGGTATTACAAGGGGGTGGGGGGCTATGACTTATAGGAGGCCATCTTACAAGCCACTCTTCTGGAAAGGAGGGGGTTTCCATCTAGAGTTTAGAGTAAGTGTTTTTGGGAGTTAGTTCTGTGCTGCACTCCCTGCTATGAGGACGCAGCAGTAAGCCTCTCCTGGATAGGAGGGGCCTGGGGCCTTAACCTGTTAGGGGGTAAGGTATGTTGAGGAGGGGTGCTCAAGGCCTCAAGCCTGGGGTACTGCCTTCAGGAAAAGAAGCCTGTATGCTGTACTTAGCCCAATAAACCCCAGTTATATCATCTATGGTGTGATGTTTGAAGTGTGAACTATCAAGAAGAGTTGTCTCTGAGGTTCAACCTGGCTGCACCAGGATCCTCCTGGGCTGGAGGCGCTTCGCTGACTAATGGACCATCCCTGATTGCCTATCCGATTTCTCCCTATATCACCGCAGAGATCTCAGTTATATCAACTCTGGTGTGATGTTTGATGTGTTAATTATCAAGAAGAGTTGCCCCTGAGCTGCACCAGGATCCTCCTGGACCGCTGGACCATCCCTGATAACCTGTTCTCATGTCTCCCTATACCACCGCAGAGATCTCTGTTCAATCTAACAGGTATGCACCAGCACCAGAATACACCAGTAGCTACATAATCTCACATAGGGTGGGGGAAAAGGTGCTACAAATGGAGGCACTGCTGAGATAGAATCAGGACTGACTTTTGCAGCAAGGAGGAAAAGAAGGAACTCTTCAATCTACATGCAAGTGAACCTCTGTTTGAGCAGCTGCAGCCATGCTAACACAGCACCCGAAAAGGGACCCGTATCATGTGCTTTATCAATGTAAAATGGTGGTTCCCGCCAAAAACAGGAGACCACTTGGCAGCTTGTGCAAAGTTGCAAGACTCTGTTGCAAATTGCTGGGTTGGTGCAAAGCCTAGCCGTGCCATCCTGGCAGAATTATCTGGGATTGGCCCGAAAGCCAAGTCACACCCTTTTCTCCACAGCCCTACTATTGCATTACCAGAGGGAGGAGCTGAAGGCATATCTATCTGCTTCGAGCCGCGGATGTGGGGAGTTAGCCACAGTCGCAGGTAGTAGTATTGCTGCACAGACGCACTCCTACTCGCTCCCTCCCAAATAGCTGCGACGATGGATGAGAAAAAAGGCACTCACTTAGTTCTCCACGGAGTGCTGCTTTTACTGCCCCACGATGGGGAGAACTCACTCCGGTTGGTCTGCCCATTGTGTGAACGGGTGGGCATGCACTGGGATCCACTTCCCGGTGCTCTGAATGCCACGCACCGTACCTTCGCCTCCAGGGCCCTGGAGCGGAGACATCTAAGACCCTGCAGAACTCTGGGGGACTTCCCGATATCCACGGGTTTCTCCAAAGACTGATAGAGATGGCTAGACAGTCGTCCAAGAGCTACCAGCCCGATTTCTGGATAATGCTTCAGCACCTGCTCGATTCCGAAATCCGTATGGGAGCCGCAGTTCCCAAAGTATGGACGCTGAGCAGGCTCCCTTGGAGCCCTGGGAACTGACTTCAGACCCTGAGGAGTTAATTGTGACAACCGATACAGGGCCCGGTCCCCTCTACCTATTTCCCCGGTAATGGCTGTGGCCCCCTCTTGTGTGACGGTTACCCCAATTGTGATGGTTAAAGTGTCTGAAGGGGCGGAACCTCTACCGTGGTGGGACCCACTATTTAGGGGATATGTGCCGCATCTAAAACTGACCCAGTTTGTGCTGGAAAGGGGTTCCCAGACCGATCATTGGTGGAAGGAGAGCCAGTTCTATGAAATTCTGCAGGAGGCAGAAATTATGCGGGTGCGCTGTACAAAAATGGAGGCAAGCCTTTTCTCAAAACCAGAGGGAGAGGAATCAGTTAGTGAGCCTCTATGGAAAGGATCCATCTACTGGGTATTGCCAGGTCAGGCCTACGGGCATAATTTAACCAAGAGTAGTCACGCTGATAGTGTGTTGGTTCAAAAGTTTAGACTGGAAGGGTATGATTATCCCTACCTTCCTGAATCTCTACTGCGAACAGCTGAAGTTTACCGGGATGAGTGGGTGTGCGCAGCCATAATAGATTACATGAAGGTGCAGGCCAACAATAGTATGCACAACAGGGAAGACAGAACCTGCTATTTAATGAAAGTTGGCAGGTAGGCCGCAGGGTCCACTTTGATACAGTGGAGAATATTGGGGGTCTGGGCGCAAGCGCTGCTATTCAGTGACGGTATCGGATAGTAAAGGGAATCTTATGCTCAAGCCAGACCCAGCTCATTATTACAGATGGTCTTAAAGTACTGTTATGCCATGTTGTAATGTTGACTGCCATTTTATTTTCATTGTATAAATATGTGGTGGATGTTATACCCTCATGCGGGTCATGCGGGATTTCAAAACTAGAGGGAGGATGTAGCCAAGCCTCCTTAGGCTACTATTTCTTTGGCCCCTTTAGCACTGTAAGTCCCAGTAAAGAGTGGGCAGTGGTGGGAACAAATCCTGCAGGGCCTGGTTATCTTGTTATATGTGTGTTACTTGATAAAGTTCAGGAGTAGCCTTGTATTACAAGGGGGGCCTATGACTGCTAGGAGGCCGACTAACAAGCCACTCCCCTGGGAAGGAGGGGGTTTCCCTCTAGAGTTTAGAGTAAGTGTTTCAGGGAGTTAGTTCTGTGCTGCACTCCCTCCTATGAGGACCCAGTAGTGAGCCTCTCCTGGATAGCTGTGAGCTGAGGCCTTGCCCTGTTAGGGGGTAAGTTATGATGAGGAAGGGTGCTCAAGGCCTCAAGCCTGGGGTACTGTATTCAGGGAAAGAAGCCTGTATGTTGTACTGAACCCAATAAACCCCAGTTATATCATCTATGGTGTGATGTTTGAAGTGTGAACTATCAAGAAGAGTTGTCTCTGAGGTTCAACCTGGCTGCACCAGGATCCTCCTGGGCTGGAGGCGCTTCGCTGACTAATGGACCATCCCTGATTGCCTATCCGATTTCTCCCTATATCACCGCAGAGATCTCAGGGGCCTTCTGTTCTACCTCACAGGTATGCACCAGCACCAGAATACACCAATACCTACATCATCTCACATAGGGTGGGGGAAAAGGTGCTACATATGTTTTTTGTAATCTATTATATTTTTTCCTCTAGTATTTTATAAATGTGTATAAATGTATTACTTTGTTCAACTTCTAATTCAACAGAGTTTAAAGTTTGAGCTTGGTCACATTTGATTGTCATTACACAGAAGAATCTCCCTGCGAGGATGCCAAACATGCATTAGTACCATGTGCCTGAAACATACCTTACCATGACAGTTAAACTGTATATGAATGATTCGCCATGTCTTATTCAGAACTGGAGCAAGCTGCATGGTTACGGGATTGTGAGTAATAAAAATCTGTCAATTGGTTACAGTACATAGAGGCAGAAGAGAGTAAATACAGTAGACTTTGTATAAAGGAACAAATTATATGAGAGATCACTTCCGATATAGGGGCCTATGCAGTAAACGGCGATAAGCCCCATCTCGCCAGTTTTTTGGCAAATATGCCTACTGCGATTCAGTAAGTGCCGAAAAGCTGGCGAGATAAGGAAAATGTGCCGTTTTTTTTTGGCGGAAATTTAAACTCGCCGCGCGCTTGGCGAGAAGCCCTACCCTCGCCAGTTTTCTAAGTCGCTGTATTCTAGTAGCGCCGATCAGCATCTTGGCGCTGATCGTCGCTCTAGAATGGGGAAATGTTCTCCAAAACGCCCCGCCACAAAAAAGTTGGCAAGAAGCTGGGGCTGAGCGGCTATACGGGACTTAGAAAAAATCAGGCCCTTTTCCTGCCTTGGATTGATGCCGGGGGTCTCCGGAGCTGATACCCATTAATACCAGCACCGGAGACCCCCAGCATGCATCCGAGCCAGGAAAAATGCACTTACAGTCACTTCATTACCTTAGAGGCTAACCGCAAAGGCAATGAAGGGGTTAAGTAACATTAGCATGTTTATTGGGTTTCAATTGCCCCCAATAAACATCGCAATACACAACACACCCACCCCCTGTGCCCCCAACAACTCCTATACCCCCTTATATACATTACATCTATTATTATTTTAGGCACAGGAATGATACTAGAGGCCAGCGGTGGCCCTCGGGTGTTCCCGCAGGTGTCTGGGGGTCACCGCTTGGCAGCAGTACCAATTCTGTGCCACAAAAAAATAAATAACAAATACATAAATAATTTTAAATAAATGACCTCCCATCCCCCCGTAGCACCAAAAACACATAAAGTAAAGTAATGGGCAAAATAACTATTAAACATACAAACATACAGTTATCGCTCAATACCCAAACATACAGATTAGTATTAGGCTCCAGGTGCGTAGGGAGAAATTGAGGCACAAACAAAAATGGTGAACAGAGTCACCTAGATCCCTGTTAGCACGCACTCATGGTGCACAAGTATATTAGCAAGGATGAATATCCACTGATTTAACAAGTGTCCCACTACCCCAATGAGGGTATAACAATAATGACAGACGAGAAGTCTGTGTAAAAACAGAAAATAACAAAACTTTAATGTTGACAAGTAGTCACGCCGAAACAAGTGTAAGTATGTACATGTGAATTAAAAGAGGAATAAAAAATGATCCCCTGAGGGGAGGGTGCCAGGTAAGAAACTGGTTGTGAGATCAATCAGCTTAATAGCTATAGGGGCTATGCACTAAGCAGTGATAAGTCATTTTAAGAGCGCAAAGTGCTCTTAGGACGTGAAGTTCCGCCGAGTGCTATTCACTAAGCCGCGCAAACAGGCACTTTGCGCTCTAAAACTGAATTATTCCTGGAAATTTTTCAAAGTCCAACTTTGCTCGTACGATGAGCTGTTTGTACTGAATCCTGCCCTTCTGCATGATTCACTAAGCAACGCAAACTTATCGTACGTATAAAGAAAAAATAAAGTTGGACTCAGTAATAATATATGCGCCTGGATGAAAACTGGTTAAAGGACAGACAACAGAGGGTTGTCATAAATGGAACTTTTTCAGGTTGGGCTAAAGTCGTGAGTGGAGTACCTCAGGGATCGGTACTGGGACCCCTGCTTTTTAACTTGTTTATTAATGACCTTGAGGTTGGGATCGAGAGCAAAGTCTCCATCTTTGCTGATGATACTAAATTGTGTAAGGTAATAGAATCAGAGCAGGATGTAATTTCTCTTCAGAAGGACTTGGAGAGACAGGAAACGTGGGCAGGTAAATGGCAGATGAGGTTTAATACAGATAAATGTAAGGTTATGCATTTGGGATACAAGAATAAAAAGGCCACTTACAAATTAAATGGAGATATATTGGGGGAATCCTTGATGGAGAAGGATTTAGGAGTGCTTGTAGACAACAGGCTTAGCAATAGTGCCCAATGTCATGCAGTAGCTGCAAAGGCAAACAAGATCTTATCTTGCATCAAACGGGCAATGGATGGAAGGGAAGTAAACATAATTATGCCCCTTTACAAAGCATTAGTAAGACCACACCTTGAATATGGAATACAATTTTGGGCACCAATCCTAAGAAAATACATTATGGAACTAGAGAGAGTGCAGAGAAGAGCCACCAAATTAATAAAGGGGATGGACATTCTAGCTTATGAGGAGAGGCTAGCTAAATTAGATTTATTTACATTAGAAAAGAGGCGTCTAAGAGGGGATATGATAACTATATACAAATATATTCAGGGACAATACAAATAGCTTTCAAAAGAACTTTTCATCCCACGGGCAGTACAAAGGACTCGGGGCCATCCCTTAAGGTTGGAGGAAAGGAAATTTCACCAGCAACAAAGGAAAGGGTTCTTTACAGTAAGGGCAGTTAAAATGTGGAAATCATTACCCATGGAGACTGTGATGGCAGATACAATAGATTTGTTCAAAAAAAGGTTGGACATATTTTTAGATGGGAAAGGTATACAGGGATATACCAAATAAGTATACATGGGAAGGATATTGATCCAGGGATTAATCCGATTGCCAATTCTTGGAGTCAGGAAGGAATTAATTTCCCCCCTTAATGGGGTTTTTTGTTTGCTTTCCTCTGGATCAATAAGTATAGATATAGGATAAAGTATCTGTTGTCTAAATTTAGCATAGGTTGAACTTGATGGACAGAAGTCTTTTTTCAACCTCATCTACTATGTAACTATGTAACTATGTACGTGAAAGTTGCGCGGAATAAAGCTCACCAGCTAAAGGCAGGTGATAAAAAAAGCAGGACTTAGAAAAAATTCTTTGTTTACCGTTTTGCAGAAGCAAAACCCATACAACATGCCGGTGGGTGTCCCCGGCTGACTCCGCGGCCGTCCCGGGGTACCCGCGGGCCAGAGGTACCAATGTTGTGCCTACAAAAATACTAAACATTATTTCTAACTAAATACACCCCCCTAACACATACAGTACAATAAGGTGCAAAATAACTATTATCCAGATATGGATAATAGATTATTTGCCCATTATTAAACACTGCATTAGCATACCTAAATAAAGTAAATAAAAACAGTAGGCAGCTAATCCAATGAATACAAGCAATAACAACATCAACAATGAATTAATTAAACCATTAACCAATGAAACCAATTAATTCCTGAACCAACTCAAAATGAATAGTAACACTAACCAATCAAACCAATGAATTACTACAACATTTATGAATGTAAACATTAAAAGACAAAGAAATACATTCAAACAATATCTGAAATAACCATAAAACGCATTAGCTAACATAATACAACATTAACTACAAACGAACACTAGTCGCAAACATTTTATTACCATTAAGCAGGAAAAAAACAAATAATCACATCCACATAAGAAAGTGACATTAAAAAAACCAACAGCAATACCAAGCCACAAATGCCCCCAAATATTGTCATAATAATGTATTCATCTGTTTACCTTTTTGCAGGCGCAAAACCCATACAACAGGCTGGCGGGTGTCCCCGGCTGACCCCGCGGGGTCCCCGAGGGAGGCAGTGGGTCGCGCGGGTGTCCCCGGCTGACCCCGCGGCTGTCCCGGGGTCCCCGCAGGAGTCCCGGGGTACCCGTGGGCCAGCGGTACCAATGTTGGGCCTACAAAAATACTAAACATTATTTCTAACTAAATACACCCCCCTAACACATACAGTACAATAATGTGCAAAATAACTATTATCCAGATATGGATAATAGATTATTTGCCCATTATTAAACACTGCATTAGCATACCTAAATAAAGTAAATAAAAACAGTAGCCAGCTAATCCAATGAATACAAGCAGTAACAACATCAACAATGAATTAATTAAACCATTAACCAATGAAACCAATTAATTCCTAAACCAACTCAAAATGAATAGTAACACTAACCAATCAAACCAATGAATTACTACAACATTAATGAATGTAAACATTAAAAGACAGATGTAGCCAGGTCCCCCAGGTTACCCTTATCTCCGCATGGTGGAAGGTTGCAGCGTGTAGGGAGTGCTCCGGTACATCGGAGGCTCCTTGGCAACCCGAGAAGTAGGGCGCCACCATATTCGTGTTCGCACATGCGCGGTGAGCCCGTGGAGGTGGTGAGGGAGCAGAGGTCGCGCATGCGCAGCACGAGATTGCAAAGCCCGCGAAAGAGGAGCGGCTCCTATACGGTGGAGCGCACAGGACTTAGAATCCCAGCAGCCATAGCGAGACCAGGTGATGCCAAGGAGCCAATAGGGTGGCGGGCATAACGGGAGGAAGGGTTTAGAGGTTGCGCAGGGGAGCACGCCGGGCAGAACCGAGCGGGAAGAGGAAAGGGAAAGGCGCTCAGTGTGTAGGGAGGCCGACAGCCCCTTGACTAGGCCCCATCCCCCTGGCCCAGTTAGGCCCTGAGTTCACGTAGAGTGGAGCGGAAGTAGGGACAGGCCCTCAGATAGGAGACAGTTCCCTTTAGTATCTGCGGGAGAGTTATACACCCAGAGACTGATGCAATATCAACCCAGTGGTTTGGGCTCAGACCTCGGCCGCACAGCAGCCCACCGGGTGGGATCGCCCCGGAGGGTGCTCCTGGAATTCCTGCGACGTCTGATCCTTTGTGAAGTTCCTTGGCAGGCCCGAGCGCTGGAGCACTCGGCAGGTAACATCAGCAAGTGCACAACTATACATATATATCAGGATAGTGGCTGCGCAGTCACACACATATACCTCACTTTGGGGGTGGGTGAATATTGAGTGTGGGAACTGGACACGGTGTGGGTGCATGGTGAAGGGGTCGCATCCTGCGAGACGCAGTAACATAGTGTCTCCTCTAGGGAGGGACACCTGTTGATTACATGCAAGGTTGCGGTTGCGTTAGTAAAGTCATTGGTTATTTTATATGCTGTGTGTGTGGAGTAATACATTATTGTCCTGCGAGGCACAACTCCTACTCTACTGGGAGCCATCGCAGGTGGAGGCGCTGCACTAAGTAAGAGGTTATCAGTATTCACACGAGGTGCCCCAGGCTCTCCGTGGCGGAGGCTTAGGCCCCGCGAGCCAACAGGTTGCACAGCATTGGTAGCGAACTGTTTTCAATAGGAAGCAGGGCTACACAAAGAAATACATTCAAACAATATCTGAAATAACCATAAAATGCATTAGCTAACATAATACAACATTAACTACAAACGAACACCAATCGCAAACATTTTATTACCATTAAGCAGGAAAAAAACAAACAATCACTTCCACATAAGAAACTGACATAAAAAAAAACAACAGCAATACCAAGCCACAAATGCCCCCCAAATATTGTCATAATAATGTATTCATCTGTACCCTAAAGTGGTACAGATTAATATATTATCAGTCAATGTGCCTCCCCCAGAAAATTCAAAAAACATATCCAATGAAGAAACCGGTCAAAAGAGACATTTACAAACATTCAATATAATACTTACCATTAGAAGCGGTGGCCCTCCGACTCCCGGGATAACATGAAGCTCACGTACCTTGAAGGCCTCCAACAGCATCCGATGCCATCCGCCATGAATATCCGGATCAGGTACCCAAATCTTCTTTTTTCTTTCTTTAATCACCTTCTTCTATCTTCATCTGTCACCATTTCTTGATCTTCTTTATCTTCTATCTTCATCTGTCAATCCAAAAAAGCCCATGGTAAATCCCAACCGATGTTGTCGTCTTCTTGGGCTCAAATGAGGCGTCACGGCCTTAAATGGGCTTGTGACGTCACATTTAGCCTCAAAATGGTTAACAGCCACCTGATTGGCTGTTCAAACCATGTTCCGACTTAAAACATTTTTTTTGACATGACGTCACTTAAAGGGAATGATGCCAGCCAATCAGAATGGTTGTTCTTCATTTGCCTTTAAGATGACGTGACGAAGCCGGCGTCACATGGTATTTCAGCCAATCAGATCGTGGGAACCCATTCCATACTCTGATTGGCTGAAATACCATGTGACGCCGGCCATCTTGGATTTAGTGAAGTCATCTTAAAGGCAAATGAAGCACAGCCATTCTGATTTGCTGGCATCATTCCCTTTAAGTGACGTCATGTAAAAAAAAAAAAAAATGTTACCGTCAGAACATGGTTTGAACAGCCAATCAGGTAGCTGTTAACCATTTTGAGGCTAAATGTGATGTCACAAGCACTATTTATGCAGAATCTCCATGCAAATGTCACAGGCGGCTTATTTTTTCTATCAGCCAGCGTACGGGAAGTTTCAGTGTGCTAGCAGAGGGAAAAAAACATTGAACGCACGATAAGCCAGTTTTGGGCACGTCCAATAGAAAATGAGCTGAGGGCCATACTCAAAATAATGTGGTGGTGCGGTATATACAATTGATATAGCCCTGCTAAGGTGTACACTCCACTATCTGAATGCACATGTGGTATATAATCAGTTGCAGCAACAGCAGAGGTAGGTATAGTAACGTGTGCGGTTTATAACCGCATGCACACTATGGGGGCTATGCACTAAGCTCCGTTAAGTCACTTTTAGACCGCAAAGTGCTCTTAGAACGTGCTTTTGCGCTCAACCCGATGCACTAAGCAACGCAAACAGGCACTTTGCGATCTAAAAATGACTTTTTTCAAGAATTTTTTCTAAGTCCAACTTTGCTCGTTCGCAACTTTGTTTGCGTTAAATTCTGCCCTTAAGCGGGATGCCCTAAGCAACGCAACCTTAGTGTACATGAAAGTTGCGTTGATCAGAACACGCCAGGTCAGAGTAGACGTCTTTAAAAGCCTGTCACATGGTACTAGAGCCAATCAGAGTTGGGATGTATTTCCCACGCTCTGATTGGCTACCGTACCATGTGAGGCCGGCCATGTTTCTTTTAATGACGTCATCTTAAAGGCAATTGAAGCAAAGCCATTCTGATTGGCTGTGCTTTCATTGCCTTTAAATGACGTCATCATTTTTTTTTTTGCTCGGCCAAATCACATGTTTTTCACTGCCCAATCAGGACCGTGTGAAACATTTGACCAAAATGTGACGTCATAGGCCTATAAAAGCCTATGTCGCCTCATTTTGAAGCTAGTCGCCGAGGAGGGAACATCTCCCCTCCTGAGAAGAAGGGCGTGGCGTAAGAAGATGGAAGAAGACGGAAGAAGACCCCAAAATACCCCAAAGAAGAAAGAAGACACAGACGTGGATTTGTTATGGGTTTTTATTATTATAAATATTTTTTATTATTTGTGTGTGTGTGTGACTCTGTGACTGTGTGTGTGTGACTCTGTGACTGAGTGTGTGTGTGACTCTGTGACTGAGTGTGTGTGTACAGACACCCACCCACCTTCACCGTCACCTGCCCACCCACCATCTCCCATATTCCCACATGCCCCTCAGATGCTTCCACATGCCCCTGAAATGTCCCCCCACATGCCTGATCCCCCCCCCCCCCACATGCCTCTGATGCCCCCCCTCATGCCTCCAATGTCCCGCGCGGCCCTCCGATGTCCCGCTGCTCCGTTTCTTGAGTGTGTGTGTGTGACTGAGTGTGTGTGTGACTGACTGTGTGTGACTGAGTGTGTCTGTGTCTCTGACTGTGTGTGTGTGTCTCTGACTGTGTGTGTGTGTGACTGACTGTGTGTGTGTGTGTGTGTGTGTGTGTGTGTGTGTGTGTGTGTGTGTGTGTGTGTGTGTGTGTGTGTGTGTGTGTGTGTGTGTGTGTGTGACTTACTGTGACTGAGTGTGTGTGTGTGTGTGTGTGTGTGTGTGTGTGTGTGTGTGTGTGTGTGTGTGTGTGTGTGTGTGTGTGTGTGTGTGTGACTCTGTGACTGAGTGTGTGTGTGTGTGTGTGTGTGTGTGTGTGTGTGTGTGTGTGTGTGTGACTCTGTGACTGAGTGTGTGTGTGCCTCTGTGACAGAGTGTGTGTGTGACTCTGTGACAGAGTGTGTGTGTGACTCTGTGACTGAGTGTGTGACTCTGTGACTGTGACTGAGTGTGTGTGTGACTCTGTGACTGAGTGTGTGTGTGACTCTGTGACTGAGTGTGTGTGTGCCTCTGTGACTGAGTGTGTGTGTGACTCTGTGACTGAGTGTGTGTGTGCCTCTGTGACTGAGTGTGTGTGTGACTCTGTGACTGAGTGTGTGAGTGACTCTGTGTGTGTGACTCTGTGACTGAGTGTGTGACTCTGTGACTGAGTGTGTGTGTGACTCTGTGACTGAGTGTGTGTGTGACTCTGTGACGGAGTGTGTGTGTTACTCTGTGACTGAGTGTGTGTGTGTGTGTGTGTGTGACTCTGTGAATGAGTGTGTGTGTGACTCTGTGACTGAGTGTGTGTGTGTGTGTGTGTGACTCTGTGACTGAGTGTGTGTGTGACTCTGTGACTGAGAGTGTGTGTGATTCTGTGACTGAGTGTGTGTGTGCCTCTGTGACT